>NC_072823.1:30707500-31007500 GCF_027744805.1 Dunckerocampus dactyliophorus | reverse complement strand
GCGTCTGGGTGCTGGTTGTGTTCTGAGTCCCCTGGTGTTGAATGCAAGTGGTCACACGTAAGTGTAGTGTGACTTTACTGTAGGAGCCATTTATGCTTTGTTTGGGTTTAGATGTTTGGGGAGTGGGACGGGGGCGCGGTCGCACAAACGTTAGCAACACTAGCATAGCAACGTGATCTTAAAGTGCTAACATCATGCCAGGTTAGCATATTCCCTGTAGAAAAAACGCATAATGAAAGGTACAGCTCCAATATTTGTGGGTGACTGTCAGTCAGCTGTGCTCCGTTTTAAGATGTGTAGCGAAGCCTTTCTTTTTATACATATACACTGCTCAAATAAATTAGAGGAACACTTGGAAAACACATCAGATCTAAACTGGGGGAAAAATGATGTTGAATATGTACCGCAGTGATGCCCTGGTCCAGATCTGGGAGGAGATCCCCCAGGACACCATCCGTAGTCTCATTAGGAGCATGCCCCCACGTTGTCAGGCATGCGTACAAGCACGTGGGGGCCACACAAACTACTGAGAATCATTTTCAGTTGCTCCAATGACATTTTAGCTAAATGGACCAGTGTGCTGCATTATTTTTTCACTTTCATTTTTGGGGTGTCTTTGATTTCCCCCCTCTATAGGGTGATCATTTTCATTTCTATCAAATGATGTGGCATCATTTTGTTACTAATACATCACCCACTTATTATCAGGAAACATATTCAAGATCATTTTTACCCCACTTTACATCTGATGTGTTTTCCAAGTGTTCCTCTAATTCTTTTGAGCAGTGTATATATGTATACAAGTATAAGTGCATGTCTCAGATGAAGGGTACCCTTTGCTGTCTTCAACTTCACTTGAGTAGTATTTGAAGTAGTTGTTCTAACAATGTGTACTATCCCTATCACTCTGACGCTTATAGAGTGAGGAAGCTTACCAAACCATAAATGAAGCCTGTTCATGTTTTTATTTTGCGCTAGCACGGCTATGTTGTAAAAAAGTGTCTATATTTGGACATTGAAATGTTCCATGTAAAGCATGTCTACTTTTGTTGTGAAATTAACAATATTTTCTCTGATCATTTTGTCATGATTTCTACTTAGAATGAAAGAATGATGTCTGAAATTGGTTTCTAATGGGTTTTATTCAAATATTCTCAGTGTAAAAACAAAATAACTGTTGTGTAATCATTAGTGAAAAGTACATCACCTTCGTGTCCGCCTGCCGATGAAAATTTTGAAGAACATAATTCCATGGAAAACAAACCCCATGATGATTACAATGGTATATATTCATGGAATAATTACTCAACTCTGCAACTAAAATGATTCTTTGTGTATAAAAGAGTAAAATAAGATTATTTGAACAAAAGTCTAAAACACTGAAATTTCGTGTCCAGCCTGTTATGTACGTACACTTGGAGCTCACAGCGTAAATTGCGTATTACTAGTAAATATTGAATTTGAAAATAAAAAGTCCCTTCTTGGGCCAAACAAAACTTGAGTCCTTCCGCCGGTTATTCGCCAAACACGCGTTCAGCAGGGGAATGTTTCACCGTGTCCGCCATTTTGTGTCAGCGTAATGTACGTTCAGTCACGACCTCGGAGAAGCAGCATCATTCAATTCGACGAGCAATCGGCGGTTTAACAACCATTGTCAAGTCCAAGGTAAGATTTTTTCATTTTTACAAATATTGGAGAAGATCTTTATGCACTCTGAAATGATTTTTTTTCGTCGGGTGAGTTACAAATTTTGTGTTTATCGAGCAGTGTAACTCGTTTTGACAGCCGTTGTTTTTACCTCTCGTAGAAAACACGTGAAGTGGGCAAAATTATTCATCATTACCAGTCGGATTTTACTTACTTTTACATATTATATGTCGTTGACATTTATCCGAACCAAATAAATTCTAGCGTGTTCGTTGATAAATTGCTCCGTATTTAACCCGGAAGCCGGCCTGTCCCTCGTGGGAGGTCAAAGATGGCCTTATAATTTTAGGTCTTTAGCATGATAATTCAAGAACCACTCACTCAGTGCATTTCACTGAATCCTGGCTCATGTTGCCACAGTGCTGCAACGATTAGCTTATATTGTGGAGTTGATGGGTCAAAGTTGATGTCATTACAGTCTTAAGAAGGGCTGATGGGCTTTGTAGTCTTTGTAGTGATACCACAACGGCATGGGAAGGACTGAAGGTCCATTTTTCTTTGCCATATTTTCAGAGCTTTAACTCAAGATCTAGATTTGTCACTTGTTTTTATTTACTTTATGATACTCTCTCAAATATAAGTTACTTTTCTAACAAAAGTCAAACCTATGCAGAGATAACAGCATAAAGTGGACACTGAGTTATGTACATTACATTTAAGAAAGAGTGAACTTGGGAGGGTTGCTATGGGAAATGGAAGATGTCTCCAGCTCTGGTATGTTGGGTGTGTGTTTTGCAATGTTTGAAGTTTGTGTTTATAACATTACCAAGGTCTATCCACCAGTTTGAAATTTTACCCAAAATGTAACACTTGGGTACCCTTGATCTGAGCCATGCACTTATTTATATGTACGTGGAAATGGAGGGAAAACATCTCTCGCTTCAGCAAGTATCGGGGTGGCTTTTCACAGGCATGAACTCAAACACACACGGTATTATTGTCACACGCCTTCCGGCAGGTTGATGTCCAAAGTGTTCCTTGCTTCTTTCAGGTGGGCCACCCAGGGAGACTTCTCCACAACTCATCCTCTGCCCTCCGTCAAAGTCAAGCTCTTCACGGAGAGCACAGGGGTTCTGGCTCTGGAGGACAAGGAGCTGGGCCGAGTGAGTCCCGAGCACAACCGCAATCAGAGTGGCTGATGTGAAATGGAACAGATGTTTGTTTCCGCTCCCTTCAGGTGGTCCTGACCCCGACCACCAACGGGCACAAGCAGGCCGACTTCCACCACATGGTCGTCCCCAAGAACAGCCAGGACACGGAGCTGAAGATCAAACTGGCGGTCCGCATGGACAAACCCCCCAACATGAAGCACAGCGGGTGAGTGTGTTTAAAAGTGAGCAGACGTCTCCCCCTGCTGGCTGAGGGGAGCAGCAGCATCCACATCGCTTGCTTTGCTTTGGAGCGTTGGACTCGTTTCCTCACTTGTTCATTTTCGTGACACGAGGTTGCTTCAAATAAATAAGATTTGAAGGTCCCCTTTTATGTAAAAGCGGCTTTTTAACTCCAGCCATTTTTCAACAGACAACCCCATCAGTAGCGTCCATTTTAGACGATTTTGACTGATCTTTCAAGGCGCACAGAATATTGTGTTGTATGACTAAATAAACATACCAAAGAACCTACCAAAAGAAACATTAGGCTCTCATTGTTCACCAGAAAAAAAGGTAGTTTCTACCTTATTCCGTTCTTTAGTAATCAGCAGTAGAACACAGGTAAGTTTCAGGAAAATATCAGTTCCCGACTAAAAAAGGGGAGAAAGCCACCCGTTTGTGAAAAGATACATTTCAAGCATAACTTTCACTTTGACACAATTTTTTTGCTTTTGTGACAGCTGAAATGTCTAAATAACTATACCAACATAAACAACACAAAAAAGCGGTTGCTTTACATCAACATCATTTATTTAAAAATGTAACACCATGAACTGTTTACAATTTTCACATTAGGAACTCAACTGCGTGTGTGCATGCGCTAAGATTTCCCTCGAATACGTCACCTTCTGCACGCTACACTCCTCCATGCTCTTGCGCTTCCTCCTTGCAGTCAAGTGTGTTTTTACTTGCAAAAGATCCATGCCCAGCTCTTAGAAGGTGCACTTCTGCCACCTTGTGGCTCTTTTTGTGGCTTAAAACAAAAAATTGACATCTATTACTGGGCAGTTGCGCCATCACCTCTTTTTGCCTCTCGCGCAAATACGTGTCTTTGGGATCGGGCGTTGGAGGTTTACAAACACGTATAAATATGTCTTTGGTATGAATGAGTGAATGATGTTGTAACTGCAGCCTGTTTACGAGCACCAAACGTGATAAAAATCTACCATCGCCCTCACTTGCCTTTTCAACACATCACAGAGGAAAAACCTCCTTCCTCTTGGACACGATACCACCTCTGACCCGCCCCTCGCTAGATGAGCCCACCCCGTTATACACCCGCTATTTGTTACAAAAAAGCAGGCTTCGCTACACACCTTAAAATGGAGATGTGCCAACTATCCGCCAGTCAGCTACAAATGTGGGAGCTTTAGGTTCGATCTTTGTTTTTCTTCAGTGGACATGCTAACCTAGCTTGATGTTAAAATGTAATGTTAGTGCTTTAGCATCATATGCTCGTGTTGCTAACGTTTGCATCCGTTTGCATCTAACGTCCCACACCCCCAAACAAACCACATCAACTAAACTAAACTCATCAAAAAGCATAAAGCTGGTGGGACATGAGTGCGCTGAATACGCTTACGTTGGTGCAGAGTTCGTGTTTGCACGCATCCCTCCCCTCTTTACTCTGTCAAAGTATCAATCAATCGTTGCTGTTTTGTGATGCAACTTGGCCTATTAGTGGTCAAAAATATGCATATTTCGGCAAATTGTACGTATTTTTCGGCTGAAATGAAGCATTAAATGGCTAAATGAAGTAAAATGCAAATACAGACGTTCGTTCATAGGACACATTCAAAGACGTTGTGATGACATGCAGTGAGTGTTCTGTACTGGTCACTAGGTGTCACTTATGTTACATTGATGAGACAATAGCCACCGCAGGAAGTACTGTACAGGACAGGAAGTACAAAAAGAAACAGCAACAAGGAACTCTCCCAGGGTTAACATGTGAGTCTATGGTGTGTCTTGTTATCTCTTATATCTACTATATTGGGCAATAGGAGTGTAAAGGTGACTATAGGGGTGTTATGCCATGTCTAGAGGGCTCTAATGATGTTAAAAAAGCGGATTTAGAAGGTCTGAAACAGATTTTCTATGTCTTATTTTCTCTTATTATGTCTACTATATTGGCTAATGGGAGTGTAAAGGTGACTATAGGGGTGTTATTTCATGTCTAGAGGGCTCTAATAATGTTAAAGTGTAGTTAGAAGGTCGTAAACAGATTTTCTATGTCTTATTTTCTCTTATTATGTCTACTATATTGGGTAATAGGAGTGTAAAGGTGACTATAGGGGTGTTATTTCATGTCTAGAGGGCTCTAATAATGTTAAAGTGTAGTTAGAAGGTCGTAAACAGATTTTCTATGTCTTATTTTCTCTTATTATGTCTACTATATTGGGTAATAGGAGTGTAAAGGTGACTATAGGGGTGTTATTTCATGTCTAGAGGGCTCTAATGATGTTAAAAAAGCGGATTTAGAAGGTCGGAAACAGATTTTCTATGTCTTATTTTCTCTTATTATGTCTACTATATTGGCTAATGGGAGTGTAAAGGTGACTATAGGGGTGTTATTTCATGTCTAGAGGGCTCTAATAATGTTAAAGTGTAGTTAGAAGGTCGTAAACAGATTTTCTATGTCTTATTTTCTCTTATTATGTCTACTATATTGGGTAATAGGAGTGTAAAGGTGACTATAGGGGTGTTATTTCATGTCTAGAGGGCTCTAATGATGTTAAAAAAGCGGATTTAGAAGGTCGGAAACAGATTTTCTATGTCTTATTTTCTCTTATTATGTCTACCACATTGGGTAATATGAACGTAAATGTGACTATAGGGGTGTTATTTTATGCCTAGGGTGCTCTATTTATGTTAAAATGCGTATTTGGAAGGTCATAAACATGATTTCTGTGTCTTATTTTCTCTTTTTCTGTCTACTATATCGGGTAATAGGAGTGTAAGGGTGACTATAGGGGTGTTATGTCACGTCTAGAGTGCTCTAATTATGTTAAAAAGTGTAGTTAGAAGGTCATAAACAGTTTTTCTGTGTCTTATTTTGTTTTATTTTGTCAACTATATCGGGTAATAGGAGTGTAAAGGTGACTATAGGGGTGTCTGTGTAGGCTCTCAGTCGTACAGGAGTTGTCCATCGAGGGAAAGGCTTCTTGAGACGTCATCTGTACTTCTGTGAAGAAAGTGTCGGACGTTTCGCTCCTCATCCCAGTGTAAGAAACCAATAGGAGGAGGGTGTTGGCACACCAATTCCGCCCACTCTTACTGTATTTAAGACCTAGGCTACCAGCACTTATTAGTTCGCTGACGAAGCTCTTCGGATGAGGAGCGAAACGTCCGACACCTTCTTCACAGAAGTACAGATGACGTCTCAAGAAGCCTTTTCCTCCTGACTATAGGGGTGTTATTTCATGTCTAGAGGGCTCTAATTATGTTAAAAAGTGTAGTTAGAAGGTCATAAACAGTTTTTCCTGTGTCTTATTTTGTTTTATTTTGTCAACTATATTGGGTAATAGGAGTGTAAAGGTGACTATAGGGGTGTTATTTCATGTCTAGAGGGCTCTAATAATGTTAAAGTGTAGTTAGAAGGTCATAAACAGATTTTCACAATGTTAAAGGCATATTTAAAAGCTTTAAACAGGTTTTCTATGTCTTATATGTTTTATTTTGTTTATGTGATATATGTCAACATGTACATAGTTATAGTGGATAAGTACACAACAGCACTTCTTGGAAAGGCTCACACCCTATTAGCATGAAAGTAACGCACGCGCACGCACATTAAAAACACTTCCAAACCACGATTGTGGAAACGATGATGACTTATTGAACATTGGTGAAAAACACTCGCATTCTGGACCTTTAAAATGTGTGTACATGCAGTTGTCGTGTCCTTCCAGAAGATGGCAGCAACATATTGCTTTCAAATGTGCATCGCAAAGCAGCTCGGTTCGGACTCCGTTTCAGTAGAAATGGTGTGCGAATGCCGCACCTCACGTCTGCATGTTGACATCTGCGCACGGACTTGAGGACGGAACCGGCGACCTTCAGGTGGAGACGACTGAGCCGCCAGCGGAGCCATGTCACCCTGTAGATTACTGGCAATGAAATGTTCACCGAACTTTTAGATTTATAAACAGGGAGATAAGTAACTATTCGCCAGCGCCAACTACGTTTCAAAAACCAAATAGCACCACTGGCAATTAAATGTTCTCTGAATTTCAGTGAAAAAATACTCAAATTTCCACCTTTCCTTGATTTGTCCGCCCTCGCCGTCAACTTTATTTTTTTTATTCCCTGTCGCCATTTTATAAACTGTCCGGAAATGGTCACACGTACAGCGTCATGGAGCTGGAAAGAGTGCTGCTGCCCTCTTGTGGGTGGATGTGAGATTGCATTTGGCGTGCATTTTCTCGGCTGGTCAACAGTGTTCGGGCCAGACGTTCATTTTATGACAGAGGCTGCGGGCCAGATTACATTTCATCGCGGGCCGCATTTGGACATGTGACGTAGATGAAAAGCTAGTGTACAACGTTATTTTCAATAGAAGTAATGTTTGTGTGAAACGTTGCCATGTTTAAACGTTAGGATCCTGCATCTCTGCAGCAGTTGAGGCAGTTCCAAAATATGTCCACATGGGGTCAGTGTGGAGCTGCCTGTGAGTCACTGAGGGTTTTTTTTTGTTTAAATCTACTTTGGGGTTAATTGCGCTGGAGAAACAAGCTGTTATTCACCTGCTGAGTGTCTGTTTTAGTGGAAAGGACATTTCGCAGATGCAGAACAGAAATGCATTCATTTTTTTCTGGACGTTAGTTTAAAATGAGGAGATGTGTTTGCAGGTCATTGGAGCAGGAAATGAACAATAACGTTAACCAGGCGAAGGCAGCGTCTGAAGACATTGCGCGGGAGGCGCTTCAGAAGAAAGAAGCAATGAAGGGAAAAAACAGAAATGAGCAGGAAAGGCACGAGTGTCGAAGCACAAGAGGTGAAGCCTCGCGGAAATGTGCTGAAATTTAAAATGGATGAATGGATGACACCTAGCATGGTAGTGCTAAGGGTTTATATAAGTTTCTACTCATTAGAACAGCTAAAACGTTACTGTGCTAATGTTAGGATGTCAGCAATGCTGACGTTGGCATGCTAAACCTAGTATGATGAACGGTAGGACTGCCATTGTTAACATCCATGAAATTGGCGAAAAATGATACTATGCAAATGTTATCATGCTAGCAACGCTAATGCTAAACTACACAACACCTACCGTGGTAGCGTTAAGTGAGTGCATATGTTAATGCGCATCAAAATGGCAGAAAATGTTAGCGATGCTCATGTTAGGAGCATGATAGCGGTAGGTGTCTGGCATTGTTAACACTAATGAAAGTGGCTATCATGCGGGAGGTGTCTGCCATGTTAACGCGAATGAAAATGGCTAAAAGTGCTTCTATGCTGATGTTAACATGCAAGCAATGTTAACGTGCTATGGTTAGAGTTTTAACACTTTGCATGATAGCATTGAGTGTTTCTGTAAGTTTGTACTTACGAAAACAGCTAAAAGGGCTAGTATGCTAACATCAGTATGTTAACATGCTAACGTTAGCATGCAACACCTATCATGGTATGTTAGTACTCATAAAAATGGCAAAAAAAAGCTACTATGTGCATATTATTAGCATGTTAAAACTAGCATCATAGTTAAGTGGCAGAAAATGCAACTACGCTCATGTTAGCATGCAAAACCTAGCACGATAGCACTAGGTGTCTGTCAATGTTAACACTAATGAAAATGGCTACAAATGCTACTATGCTAATGTTAACATGCTAACAATGTTAACATGCTAACATTGGCTTGTAACACCTAGCATGGCAGCTAAAAGTGCTTGCGCAAGTTAATACTTGAAATATAAAACATTTTAAAAAAGCTACCGTGCTAATGTTAGCATGCTAGCGCTAACATATGTGTTTATATAAGTTTGTACTCATGAAAGTGCAAAAAGTTAAATATGTTTGATAAGATTGTTTCATCAGAGCACACAAAGAGAAGAAATGGGAGTGCTTTTGCCGCCTTTGACTGTTTTTACCCGATTCAAGAGGACAAAAATGTTTGATAGCTGAATGGGATTTCCTGGCTGATTGTGAAATAAAGAAGCTTTCGTTTGGCTAGAAATGCGGGAAAAAAAGAAACTTAATGGCAGTAAATGTTTGCTGGAATGAATGCGGGTGTCTTTTAATGACGCTGCAGTGAAAGGTGGATGTTAATTGGCTGTTTGGGGGCCAATCGATGGTGTCAAGTGGATGAAGAGCGCTGCCGCATGTTGGCCCCGAGCGGAGCCCACATTCTGCTCCGGCCTCCACTGCCCGCTTTTTCTGTTTTTGGACAAAAAGAGGCCTCTTGGTTTGATTGATTTTATTTTATTTTTTTTCACATCCCACGCTCGCTGCCGCCATTGATGGTGGAAGCTTCCTCACTTCCTCCTTTTTGCTCGCCATGACTGACGTCCATGACTCACTTTGCTCTGTCAAATATCTTTTTCTCCTGTGAAAATGTCTGTTTTTGTCCCGCCGTTCGCTCCTCCCCCTCCAGACCCTCCTGCTGGCTTGACGTTGGCGCGACCAAGGGCGCACGTGGTGCACTTGTTCATGCGCGTGTCGTGTGTTGCAGGTATTTGTACGCACTGGGACATCGAGTCTGGAAGCGCTGGAAAAGGAGATACTTTGTTCTGGTTCAGGTAAGAGTGCGTAATCCTCTCAATCTTGCCCACTTCATTAGGTACACCAGCCGGTGACAGATCCAACGCAAAGTCAATAATCGTCACTCTTGAGTGACACGTACAGCCTCGCATAGGAATGCAGCAATCCCTCGTTTATTGTAGTTCATTTGTTCACACCCCACCGTGATAATCAATTCCCGTGAAGTAGGATGTCTTATTCATAAATGGAATATTTTAGTAGGTTGGGCATGAAAACGCCTGTTTATCACCTTCTAAATATGCTTTTTAACATTATTAGAGCCCTCAGACATGAAATAGCACCCCTATAGTCACCTTTACACTCCTGTTACCCAAAATGGTAGACATAATAAGAGAAAATAAGACATATAAGACATAGAAAACCTGCTTACGACCTTCTGAATACAATTTTAAACATTATTTGAGCCCTGTAGAAGTGACATAACATTCCTATAGTCACCTTTACACTCCTATTACCCAATGTAGTCGACGTAATAAGAGAAAATAAGACATAATACGGCCTCGTTTTTCTTTAATATTCCAATTTTATTCCGAAAATGTTTAAAATGATAGTAAAGTACAATTTTTCATTTAAATTTTTTCCTAATATTATGTCTTCTGTCTTGTTTTGTTCAGTTTTTCATTGCTGCAAATGCACCACAATTAGCCAAAAGGCTATTTTTCATTTTTTGGCAGAGGTTAACACTTGTCTCCCTAGAAGAAGAATACAAGGATTCCAAAAAGAAGAAGATGCTACGCTAAATATCACAGACGAGTTGAACTCTACACACAAAATAGACCACAGTGCAAACATTGACTGAAATTTTCGTTTTCAAAAACACTTCAAACACCCAAAATGCTTAAACCGCACAAGTTTTTTCCCAGCAATTTCAACTTTCTTCCTGTCAATTGGCTTCTCGTCATATTCTGGCTTTATTTGCGGAATATTTTGATTTTATTCTCAGACAAATGACAACGTCAGTTGTTGTTTTGTTTGTTGCGACTTAAAAAGGTTCTTTTTCTGACGTATTTCACCTGCATGCCACTAAAATGCCAATGTTTGCTCGTAATATCACAATGTTCCAGATATATATTTTTTTAGCATTAATTTAACCAAGTTAGTCCCATTGAGATGAAAGATCTCCTTTACAAGGGAGACGTGGCCAAGAGGGCAGCAGCATAGTCACATTAAAAACAAACAACACAACATAAAAAAATAAAAAAACATTCAAAACATAAAAAAACTTGCTCACATAAAACACTGGCACACACATTCCTGACTTTATTCATGTAAACTACGGCTGATTTTCCTGCACGACGGACACCCCTGTTTTGTGGCGTGGCACGAGCGTGTATACAAAGTTCTTGCGGCTTCCGTACGCGTCAGCTAGCATTAGCGAGCGAGCTGATGTTTGGCGCTATCAGCGTGTCTGAAATCCACAAAGACGTGGGCAAGAATGGCGTGCGAGTAAAGTGGTCTCATGTTGATGGTTGGGGTCCCCAGGTGAGCCAGTACACGTTCGCCATGTGCAGCTACAGAGAGAAGAAGGCGGAGCCTCAGGAGCTGATGCAGCTGGAGGGTTACACGGTGGACTACTGCGACCCACAGCCAGGTGAGCGCTCGTGCCGCTGCCCGCCGCTGGCAGACCACATCACCACAATGCAACAGCTTCCTTCTGGCTCAGGCCTGCATGGGGGGCACGTCTTCTTCAACGCCATCAAGGAGGGCGACCTGGTGGTGTTTGCCTGCCAAGACGAGCAGGACCGGGTCCTGTGGGTCCAGGCCATGTACCGCGCCACCGGACAGTCCTACAAGCCGACACCCCCACCCCTGAGCAAGACCACAAACTGCAGACCCGGAGGCAAGAACCCAGCCTCACTCATAAGTAAGTGGACTTTTGTTTCCGGGTCAAAACCCAGTGTGAGTTCTGACCTTATTTACCATTTATTGGCTCCAGACCCGACCGTGATCCGTGAATTTCTGAGAAGTAGGATTCCTTATTTAGAAATGGAATATTTTCATAGTTAGAGCACGAAATAACACCCCTACAGTCATCTTTACACTCCTATTAGCCAATATACAGTAGTAGGACATAATAAGAGAAAATAAGACAAAGAAAACCCGCTTACAACCATCTAACTATGCTTTTTAACATGATTAGAGCCCTCTAGACATGAAATAACACCGCTATAGTCACCCTTACACTCCTATTACCCAATATAGTAGACATAATAAGAGAAAATAAGATATAGTAAACCTGTTTACCACCTTCTAAATATGCCTTTTAATGGTATTAGAGCCCTCTAGACATGAAATAACACCTTTTGGATCCATTTTGTGCATGTTTTATTGTGTTATTGTTTGTTTAAGTAGAAAGAATTCATTTGTTTTTTGTTATTTATTTGAAGTACATACAGTGTACAGCAGGGGTCACCAACGTGGTGCCCGCGGGCACCAGGTAGCCCCCACGACCACATGAGGTGCCTGCAAGCCTGCTTTTCATTCAGGTGTTCAGTTAATAATGAAAGAAGAGTAGAAAGAAATGCATTGTGAAATACAACATGTGAGTTGTGGACACCAGCATTTTGTTCATGTTCTGGTAAAACAAGCATAAAATAAGCTCTGAAAATAAATGTTACAAAAATGAGTAGCTCTTGGCCGTTTTCATTTGGTAAAAGTAGCTCTCACAAGGACAAACCTTGGTGACCCCTGCTGTACAGTATGTTCCACTTTCATCATGTAATCTTGTATGACTGTTTTGACTTGTTTCTCTTTTCAGTAAAGATATTTCAAAATAAGGTATTTCAGAGCTGATATTCTGATGCTGCCCAACCGTAATATTTTATTTCATCCCGTCACAATCTCATACCGACCCATGCCTCGTGCCTTCAATACGACCACATTGGACCACATTGACAAAAAAACCCTCTGATTTCGAGAATAAAGTCGTACGTTTGCGAGAGAAACAGTCATAAGTTTACAAGAATATAGTCTTACGTTAACTAGAATAAAGCTGTAAATTTATGAGATTAAAGTCATCCATATACCCAAAAAAATTGGAAGTTTACGAGAATAAAGTTGTACGTTTATGAGAATAAAGTCGTACATTTACGAGAATAAAGTTGTAAATTTCCTAGAATAAAGTTGTACATATATACGATAATAATGTTGTACATTTATGAGATTAACGTCTCAATAAAAGTTGTACGTTTACGATAAAGTCGTACATTGATGAGATTAAACTCTTACGTTTACGATAATAGCGTTGTACATTTATGAGATTAAAGACGTACATTTACAAGAAAAAAAGTTGTACGTTTACGATAAAGTCGTACATTTATGAGGTTAAAAGTCGTACATTTACGAGAATAAAGTCTTAGTTTACGAGAATAAAGTCGTACATTTCCGAGAATAAAGTCGTACATTTACGAGAAAAAAATCGTACATTTACAAGAATAAAGTTGTGGGTCTACAAGAATAAAGCCGTACATTTACGAGGAAAAAAGTTGTAAATGTACGACTTTTCTCCTCAGTGTACGACTACTTATGAGAAAAAGTCATAAATTTACAACTTTTCTCATCAATGTACGACTAATCTTGAAAATTGACAACTTTAATCTTAATTCTTAATTTATGAGGAAAAAAGTCATAATATTACGAGAATAAAGTCGTACATTAATGAGAATAAAGTCGTAAATTTACGAGGAAAAAGTCATAAATGTCCGACTATTCTTGAAAATGTACAACTTTATTCTTAATTCATGATTTACGAGAAAAAAGTTGTAATATTATGAGCATAAAGTTGTCCATTTACAAGATGAAAGTTGTACATTTATGAGGATAAAGTCGTACATTTACGAGATAAAAAGTTGTGGGTTTACGAGAATAAAGTTTTGCATTTGCGAGGAAAAAAAGTGAAATATGTCCGACTTTTCTCCTTTATGTACGACTATTCTTGAAAATGTACAACTTTATTCTTAATTCTTGATTTACGAGAAAAAGTCGTAATATTACGAGAATAAAGTCGAATGTTTACAAGAATAAAGTCGTACATTTACGAGAAAAAAGTCATAAGTTTACAAGAATAAAGTTTACGAGAATAGAGTTGTACATTTACGAGATTAAAGTGGTAAATCTATGAGAATAAAGTCGTACATTTACGAGAAAAAAAAAAAGTTTATGAGAATAAAGTGGAGTTTACGAGAATAACGTCGTACAAAAAAGTCATAAACGTACGACTTTTTTCTTGCAATATTACGTCTTTATTTGTCATAAATGAAGGACTTTATTGTCAAAATGTGTTTTTTTCATCCAGTGTGGCCGTAATACTTCAAGAAGTTGTGTATGTACGTGAAATAGTTTGCGGTCTTTCCTCTCTCCTCCTCTGCTTCTTCTTTTCGTCAGCAAGTGTGCCACCTTAATGTGCCCCCCCCACACCCCCACCCCCCGGCTGCCGCATTGTGAGTTGAAGAGCTTCACGCTGAGAGACGATTACACCGCCGTTTGTGTGCTTTGGCTTTGCGAGGACGCGCTCTCGCCGCCGCTCGTTAGCGTGTAATGGGAAAGATTGAAGCGTTAATGGCGGCAGGTGCCGACAGGAAATACAAGGTGTCCATGAAACTGCTCTTAAGTGCTGTGTGTGTGTGTGTGTTGCGATGTAATTCATCCAAAAGAAGTGGGAGGTTAAGTTCCACTAATGAGTGTTTGTGTTGTCGGCACAAACACACAAAGACTAACTCGGCGCCGACAACAAAAGTGGTCTCGGTGAAAATGGCGGCGCTGTGAGCGAGCCGTTCCCGGGCGCCGCTGGAAGGCTAATGATGCGGGCGACCAGGTGAGACAAAAGACAACACGTCTCCGTTTTGTTTGTCTTCCGCTCGCTGGCGAATAATGAGGCTGTTTTTACACGTTTACACGCCACGTCGCCGCCGAGGGTGACTCTCCCGCTCGCTAGGATAAAAGTACGCACGACAGCAACGCTCTTTTTTGCTAAACAACATCATTAAATGGAAAAAGTGTACCTTGAAAAACTTGTTTGACCTTCTGTCGGTTGGGATTTGGAAGTAGAAATACTCCTTGAATGGCAGTGCTGTGTGAGTGACAGGAAGAAAAGCTCTGATTTTCAAAATAAATACATTTTCAAAATATTCTGACTTTATTTCCACAATATTTAGATTTTTTCCCCAATAATGTTATATATTATACTGCATAATACAGTATATATACAGTACACATATATATACGGTATATAAAAGAGTATATATGTTATAAATTTATACATCTTCCAAAAATTCCAAAAAACAACAACTTTATTTTGTTTTGTTTCTCGTAATATTGCATGTTTTAAAAGCTAACTTTTTTCTTTAATATTTCATCTCCATGTTGCTAAAATGAGATTATTTTCCTTCATAATCTCATTAGAATACATCTTTTTTTTTATATATTTGGAATTTATTCTCGTAAAATTACACCTGTTTTTTGCCATTTCTGCTGCTGTTTTTTTTTTTTCCAACTAGTTCAAGACTTCTTTTAGATTTTCTTCTTGTGGTTTTGGCTTCTCATAATATTTGGACTTCATTCCCATATTATATGTTAGAAATGTTGTACATTTTAAAAAATTACAAAAATGTCAACTTCATTTTGTTGTTTGTTTCTCATAATAGTACAACTTCTTTTTTCTTTAATATTTCATTTTATATTTTTTCTTTAATATTTAATATATTTACTATTTCAACTCCATGTTGCCAAAATGAGGTTATTTTTCAGCGGCTCCGCAAAAATGTCGTAATGAACTTGATCACTTAATCACAAAACAACCAAGGCAAGACATGAAAGATAAGAAAAAGAAAATAGAATCCGAATAAAGAAATACAGAACACGCACCACCATGCGGACATGTCGGCAGTGTGCCGTGGTGAAGTTAGTTTTGCGTTGGACATTGGGCTCCGTAGCTACAGCGGTAGTTCCCCCTTACTGTGCCCGGACTGCTGTGTCATGGTGCGGGGAGCTCGCACGGGAAGTGCCGCTCTAACCGCTGGTTGCTTGTAACAAAAAAAAAAAAAAAAAAAAAAAAAGAGTCATGTATTCTAAATCACACCACAAATTGATCTGCAACCATGTCGAATGATTAGTCCTACTAAAAGTATTTTTCATGCCCATTTTTTCCAATTTTAACTTTTATTGGATGGACTTTTATTGGATCGTTACAGGTGTTTTTTTTTTCTAGCTTCTGCTTTGTTTTTGTTTAAATTTTCCAAGTATTTCAGCTCTCTTCTTGTAAATTTTCTTCACTTACCTCTGACTTTATTCCCATCATATTTTGACTTTATTCTCGTCACATTACAACTTTCTCTGCAATCTAATTTTCCAAAAATTGTTTATTAAAAGTTTGTTTATTTAATTGAACTTTATGCTACTAAAATAATAGCAATTATTTATCATTCTCATAAAATTATGACATTTTCTAGTTTGAAACCTTTTTCTTTTATAGTAGAAGACGGCACTTGGCCAGGCTTACCTTCTGCAGCGTTTTAGCGCTCGCTATTGCAACTTGGAACGTTTTTGTTTGAAATTTGGAGCACATCTTCTTGCTGTGTGGAGCGTTTGAGTGTTGAGGTGCATCACCACGTCTTAGCGACCAGCTGGGGACGTGCGTCTTTCACTCAAACTTTGTCCCGAGTGGTGTTATTGTGGTATTGGATGGCGGCGGCCCAGCCAGGCAGAGGCTGATGGCCTTGTCGGCCCGCATCTTCGTCGGCGGCGGCTGACACCGTCATCGCCGCCACGCTCCGACAGGCCGATCAGCTCTCATCGCTCAGTGCGGCCGCACCTGAAAGCGAAACGGCGTGCATCGATAAGCCGCCGTCAGCCTCCCGAGCCGCGTGTCACATGGATGTGACCCGTCGCCGTGACGACAGCCCACCGAGCCGACACAAGACGGATACGGGGAGATGGAGTGCGCTAAATGACCCTCCTCCCCCGCCACCGCCTCTCCCCTCACCATCATCAGGTTATGTTTGTTACTTGCTACTAGCTCCCAATAATCTCACATTCTAAACCATTTATTCCTCTATTTCTTATCCCGCCTCTTTTTTTTTGTCCACCCATTCCACCCACATTTTACAACCCGTTCATTCTATCTATCAGGACTTAAAAAAACAAAAACATCCACATTTACTGTCAGTTTTTCATATTTTCTGACTATTTTCCCATTGGAAATGAATGGGAGATTTACTTGCCGCCCCCTGCTGGCGGAAAATCATTTTCCATTTTCGACTAGGTCTAAGACAGCGTAATAATTACACTGTGTTACAAATTGTTACAAATTATGCGAATAGGATTACAGTATCATAAAGTAATTTTCAATGAAATTGATGGATGGCCCTTTGTGGTCGTTGAAGCTGTGAAAATGACCTCAGCAAAGTACGTCGAGTTTGTGACTGACCTCAGGTCTCATGATGCAAAGAATACCTACCTCTCTGTCATTGGCTGTTACGGGCATAAAAGGGGAGAAACTCATGGTTCCATGAAGTTTAAGAAACATTTACCTTTTAGATCCCGCTCTGTAAAACAGGACGAGATCCACCCCGGTGGCGTCGCGCCTCGAGGATGCGTGGATGTCCACCATGCAGCGTGCGGGGGGGGGCTTTACTTTACTTTACTTTTAATGTTCCCAAATACCGGAAGCCTTTTCCATTTTTGCATTTGCTTTTCAGTTTGACTAATATTTCTACTCTCTTCTCTAATTTTTTTTTTTGCTCCCAGAACATTGTGACTTTATTCTCATAAGATTTTATTTTTCCAATTATTATTAATTAATTATTAATCTTTTTTTATTCATTTTTAATTTTATAGTTGTCCAAAATTTGCAACTTTATTCTCTTTTTGCTTTCCAATATTGCAACTTTATTCTTCAAACATTCAATGATTTTCTCATAGTATGATGACTTTATGCTCGTAAAGCAGAATTTCTCTTGGCGATAAAGTATCCATGTTTCTTTTTCGTTCAACGTTATGACTTGTTTCTAATATTTCTTAAAACTGCTGCTCTTTGTTCCCTTTTTGTCGTTTTTCTTAGTTTTCTTGTTGAATTGTATTTTTACAATGTGCCACAGGCTGATAAAGTTTGGACACGCCTTATTCTCCAGGGTGGCATGGCTCAGCGGGATTGCTGGTTCGATCCCGCTGTAATCTTTCAGCGTTGAGTCGGCATTTTTACTTTGCAACATTTCAAATTCTGATGTTTTTAGTCTGCTAAAAACGGCTGGACAAATTAAGTGGTGCCCCCTTCTGGTGAAAAATCATTTGTACATTTTCCATTAGTGTAACATTGCCCTTATCTTACAGGGTGACACGTCCCAGGAGGAGTGGTTGTTTCCCAACCTGATGGTTGCTGGTTCAAATGTAGGCCCCGCGAGATCTCGCGGAAAAAAGTCAAAATTATCCAGGCTTGTGGCGACAATTAATTACACAACAAATGAAAATGAACTGGATAATTTTGCCGCCCTTGTTTCCAAACAGGCAGGAAGAGGGTTCACTCTGTGCATTGCTGTCAGCACCTTGGCGCATTTGTTCCACAGAACAACGGTATGAACAGAGTGAGCCCTTTTGTCAGTCATACAGTCTTGTTGGTGGAGGCGGGGCCGCTAGCATACACACAGAGTATGCTAAAAATTCAAATAATTGATTGCAATATACTGTCATATTTTTGATATTTTATCATGGTACTTTTCTTTTAAGTAATGGTAAAATCTCGTCTCGTGCCGTTCTCGTAGACCCGTTTCCTTGCCTCGTCTTGTGACGCCTCTAACTGTTACTTTCCAGCATTTCAATTTCCTCCCTTGTCAGTCTGCTAAAAACGAATTGGACAAACCAAATGGGGCCCCCTGCCGCTGAAAAATCATTTTCCATTTTCCGTGAGTGTAACACGGCACACTTATTCGACAGGGTGACTTGTCTCGGGTGGTTGGTTGGTTCGCTCCTTCGCATTCTCTATGACATTTTTCTCGTTGAAAAAGAGTGGACAATTTCAATGTGGCCCCCTGTTGGCGGAAATTGAAGTTACATGTAGCATTCTGCTTACTCGGTGCGCGGTGGCGTGGCGCGGGTGGTCACGCAAACCGATGGTTGCTGGTTCACTCCTCGGCCGGTGACTAGATTTCAACGTCCATTCCACATTTCAGTTCACCTGCACCTTGCTTACAAAGCACTTTAACAACTGCTCTTGTTAAAGTGCTCAGACATCATTCAAATTTCAGAAACGTAAGTACACAAGTAGCCACACACTTGCTGTAAAAAATCTCATAAAAAGCTCAACCAAATATCATCAATCCTTATGCATCGTGCCTGAGTTTCACACCAACACTTTGAAATGCACGCAGAGGTAGATAACGCTGCTGGATGCTGACCACCCATACAGTAGTTCGACTGCAGTCATGAAAATGATCTGCGTCAGGAGGTTGCCTACAGCCACAGCTGTTAATGCTGATGTTGTTGGACTCGTCACTAATGAGGGACCCCGGCGGTTATTTGCTTTTGTAGACCAGGCGCCCGGCGACCTTAGGCGACTGTGCGGTTCATTGAATAGAGCAAAGATTTGGCCCCAGCGTGTCATATGTGGCCTGTGAAAACTTTGAAACAATACACACCTTCAAGAAAATGTGTTTTTATTATTTTACCATTTGCATGAACTCATTCAATCCCAGCCATTTTTCAAAAGACGACCCCTTCAGTAGCGGCCGTTTTAGAGCATTTTGACTGATCTTTCAAGGCACATGGAATGTTGTGTTGTATGGCTAAATAAACATGGAACCTACCAAAAGAAACATTCGACTCCCGTCTTTCATCAGAAAAAAAAAAGTTTGTTTCTACCTTTTTCCGTTCTTGAGTGATCATCCAGTAGAACATAGGTAAGTTTCAGGAAAATATCAGTTCCCAACTAAATAGGGAGAAAAGCAGCTTTTTGTGGAAAGATACATTTCGAGCATAACTTTCACTTTGACGCAAATAGATAAATAGTTTTTGCTGTTGTGACAGCTCAGATATCTAAACAACTATACCAACATAAACGACACACAAAAAGGGTTGGTTTACATCAAAATAACAATTTATTTACAAACATAATTTTCACATTTGAAACTGAACTATGTGCGCGCATGTGTGCACGCGCGTGCGCGCATGTGTGCAGGACGCTCTCTCACTTCCTCCTTCCTGTCGTGTGTATTTTTTTATTTATTTTTTTTACCCGTCCACATGATCCATGCCGAGCTCTCATCGAATGCACGTCTGCCACCTTGTGGCCGTTTTTATGGCTTCAATTTGCTGTGGAGTGAAATGCATTAGTGGAGAGTTGCGCCATCGCCTCTTTTTGTCTTTTGGCGTTCGGGATGATAAAAAAACGTATATACGACTTTGGTATTGAATGAGTTCATTATTATTTATTTGACTTTTGCATTGTTTTATATGGAAAACTATTATTCAAAATTAAATAGCTAGTAGTCCTTTCTTCATAATTTGAATTGTTCTGTGTGTAATTGTTTTATCAAACCCCGTTTGTCAGGAATTATGCTCTAAATGCATACTGAACTCGCGTTTGTGCTGTCAGGGCAACGCGCTGAAAACCAGTTTGACACCCCTGCAGTGCCGTCCGTTGAAAGAACAGCGGAGTCCTTTTCTCCGTTACCGTGAATGTTTTCCACAGAAGCGGGCCGTAGTGTGACCATGTGACCTCCGAGCTAAGCGCTAATAACAATCAATAACTAATAAGACTCGACCTTCATAGCCTGGAGTTCCGTCCCACTTTTGTGTCTTTGTGGCGCCTTCAAGTGCTGAGAACCCGATGGAGGAGCAGCAAGTGCAGAGACCCGGAGACAATGTGGACCAAACACGCCATCTGTGCCCCTCCCCACCCCGTCACCCCCCCATGACGCACGCACACAGGCTGGATAAAAGCTGAAAGTTGAACTTGACAGGGATCAACATCTTCACCCCCCAATCAATACTTGCCCCCCTTTGTTATCAGCACCAATCTATAGGTCTTTGTCTCCTTCTCCTGCCGCTCCCGTCTCCAAGCGGCAGGGAGGACAATCCCTGAAATGCGAAATGACCTACATCGGAATCGGACGCCGGCGCCCGGAGCCAAAGGACAGGCGGAGCCAGGAGGCCAGAAGAGGAGCGTCGATTGGAAGTTGATTGTGGAAATTTCACTTTTGCTGTCTTTTTCTTCTCGCCGGGACAAAAGCGACAAAGAGAGAGAGCTTTGAGTGTGGGTGGGGGGGGGGGAGCGGCGTGTCTTGCGGGGGGGTTCTTGTGCGTCCAAACAAAAAACAAAATGGCAGCGTTAATAATAAAAAAACAAAGCTAATGCCCCTCCCGGCCGCGGGCGTCGCAGGCGCCGACGTCGGCGTTCTTTTGTGCGGCCATGTGTCACGCTCGCCGGCTTCCCATCTCCCATTAATGGAGTGTTAGGCTTTTGATTTGGCGGGCCATTAACAGGAAGGCCTGAAAGGACTGGAAATGAACCCAGCTTTGCCTCCTTGACGGCTTTTATGGCCCAGCCCCTCCCCTCCCCTGCCCTCCTTCGGCTTGGAATTCTTTCCGTCATGGCGCGATGCTGCGGGCGACACTTGTACTCACCTCGTTGCTCCACTTTTTAGCCCGACTTTTTTTTGTTTTTGTTTTTTGTTTTTTTTGCCACAAGTTAAATCTTATTTAAAAATATTACGTTTATGCTTTTTAAATTATTTTTCACTCATGTTCTATGAATATAATATAAATGCACCAAAAAGTCCAAATAAATAATCATAAAATTTAACTGTGCACAAAAATATTTGTCGAAAAACTACTAAAAATGATCATTTGCAGTCATGTCATTGACGTGCGTTATTTCTAGCGACTGAATTATTGTTTTTATCCTGTTTTGTTTTGAGGCACCTGTTATTATTTGAGTTAGTTGTGTGTTTTGCATTTTGTTTTATTTGACTTTTAACTCATTCAATCACAGCCGGTTTTCAAATTTCAACCCCTTCAGTAGTGGCCACTTTAGAGCATTTTGACTGATCTTCTAAGGCACGCAGGATCTTGTGTTCTATGGCTACATAAACATGGAACCTACCACAAGAAAGATAACACTCCCGTCTTTCATAAGAAAAAAAAGTTTGCGTCTACCTTTTTTCGTTCTTTAGTAATCAGCAGAAGAACATAGATAAGTTTCAGGAAAATAGCAGTTCCTGACTAAAACCAGCTTTTTGTGAAAAGATGCATAACTTTCACTTTGACACAAATATTTTGTGCTTTTGTGACAGCTCAGATATCTAAACAACTTGCCAACATAAACAACACACCAAAAGGGTTGTTTTACATCAAAACAAGAACTAGTCAAACTTGTCTATAGCGGCCACTAAAGGGAAACTGCAAAAGTGGCCACTATAGACAGGTGGCCTCTATAGACGGGTTGGCGGCCATTTTGAATTTGTGCGAGCACATACTAACATTTCTGTGATTAGAAGCTTGTTGTGTTTGCAGATACATATAATTATACTGTTGCATGTTGACCAGTAGAGGGCACTGTGGGACTGCAGATAAAAGTTGTAAAGAACAGCTAGGCTTGTTATTCTACACCACCCACAGAACAAAGCTGTGCTACTATATATATATATATACGGCAGAGTGTCATTACAGCTTTAGTTCAACAGGAAGTGACGGTGGGCGTCCCGAGCAGGAGAGCTAGGCTCAGTGCTAGCTGTGAGTGTCGAGAGAGTTGGAAAGTGTGTTTATGTTGGCGTGGATGTAAAGTCCTGCAGTGTTCTCCGCTGTTAATAAAGCCATTAAAGTGCATCGGCGACGTGAGTCTCTCCTTCCCCACAACAAGCGGCATTACAGTATTGACCAGTGCACATTGTCTCACACCAGGAAATTAAAGGTGTCACTGTCTGCAACAAGCTCCAAAGAAGACGGCTTTTTTATGTGGAACAACTGACAGTTTGTGTGGATCTTGTGAATGATTGTGACTGAGCTAGGACTCACTCATTAAAGTCTACACACGACGGCTTCATTGATTGAAAAACTAAACATTTTCATGCATGAAGCTTCTACTTGAGTCGGTAATTTGGCCGCTATATGCGGTCAGATATTGACAAAGGGAGACAAAATGGGTGGCCGCTGGCTGCGTTAGACAGGTGGCCGCAAAGACAGGTTCGACTGTATTTACAAATGTAATGCCATGAACTATTTACAGTTTTCACATTTGGATCTGGACTGTGTTGAAATTTGCCTAAATTGCGTAACCTTCTGCCCGCTACACTCCTTCACACTCTCCCGCCTCCTCATTGCTGTCGAGTGTGTTAATACGTGCAAATGATCCATGCCGAACTCTTATCAAGTGCACTTCTGAATAATAAAATAAATGTTACCCCCATTTTTCTATGTTAAGTTGTGACCCACTTTTCTAGAGGTTAAGTGGGAAATGCATGTGCGCCCTCATTTAGAACAGAATACTTACATGTCAAATTTGTAAAACTAAACCAAAAAAAAACCCCAAAAACATTTAGGAACGCAGCACCACAAATATTACAAAATGTCTTTTTTTTATTTTTAAATTGGCCATCTATGTTCTGTAATAATGCCATTTTTATTGGACTAAAGAGCACAGCAAGTAGAAAGTGTAAAAAGATGAACATACCGTACGTGAATGGAAGTAAATAAGAGCAAAGAATATCAATATTAAACATTTCAATGTCATTTTTATTGTCCACGTGTCCAGCTATTGAGAGAGAATTTGGATGACCAAAACTCCTGTTTTTCTCTGACATGTTCTCGTTTTCATTGGGCCATTAAATTCGCGAATAATATTTCAATCCATTTTTATTTATTTAGCCCCTTACATCAGCTTTAGGGGAAGCAAAGTGTTGGACAACAGTGCAAGAGGAACAGTGTAAAATCACAAGAAGAGCATACTACAACAATAGATTATATGTAAGTGCAAATAAATGTTTCATGTTTTTGAGTTGTCAAGAAAGCCTTGAAAGGAGAGCGACTATTTTCTCACAGGCTGATTTTTCTCATACAGAAGAGACATTATTTTACATTAGATGTTATAATATTAGCATGCTAACACCCAGCATGATAGTGGTGAGTGTTTATATAGTTGTCTACCCATGAAAATAGCAAACAAAATGCTAGTATGCCCACGTTGGCATGATGAACACCTAGCATGATAGTGGTGAGTGTTTATATAGTTTTCTACCCATGAAAATAGCAAACAAAATGCTAGTATGCCCGCGTTGGCATGATGAACACCTAGCATGATAGCGCAGTGTGCTGCTATAACAAGTGCTCTGACCATTTTTTTGTTTGTAAGTAAGTAGAAATAAATATTTCATATTTTTGAGTTATTTAAGTTGTCCCGTAAGCCATTAGACATTATTTTCAGAATTTTTTCATTTTAGAGGTTTTGGGCTTATTTTTGCGGCAAAAAGAGATTATTTTTAGGCATAATCAAACACGTTAAGTAACTTCTGAGAAATGTATGTGAATTTGTGTCTTTGGTTCTAGATAGTATTTGTATATTATAATTACTACTTGAATATTACATCAAATTAATTCAGAATTCATAACATATAAAATGAATGACATTATGTAAACTTATATAAAGCACCTGGAGAGCGCATATGCTCCGCCAAGCGCCATAGTTCCCCCCATATTGTGATTTACACCATAAATATTAGTCCTACATTTATTTTATCTACATTTTTTAATTCCTTGACCATGAAAGCATACAGTACCGTGAAAGTGTTTGAATGACTTAAATAATGCTAAGAATGCTAACATGCTAAGACCTAGCATAATAGCGCTAAGTGTATACAGTATGTGCCTACATCTGAAAAAGCAAAAGCTCACATTAGCATACTAGCATGACAGTGCTAAGTGTCTGCTTAAGTTCATATTCATGAAAATTGCAAAAATGCTAGTATGCGCGTGTCAGCATGCGAGCAATGCCAAATGCTAAATGAAGCATTTTCACATGTTTGTATATAATTTATCTCACAACAGGCCCAATGCTAACATAATAATAGTAATAGCCATCATCATTTAATAACAGGCTACTTTTGGGGTGTTATAGGGGTGTTATTTCATCTTTGGAGGGCTCAAATAATAGTAACATTTGTATTTTGAAAGTAGTAAACAGGTTGACTATGTCTTATATGTCTATATTCTATTATTATGTCTACTATATTGGGTAATCGTCCTGTAAGGGCGACTATAGGGGTGTTATGTCATGTCTAGATGACTTTTGTTGGAAATAATTGTATTTAGAAGGTCATAAACAATTTTACTACATCTCATCCGTCTTAGTTTCTCTTATTATGTCTACTACTGTATATTGGGTAATAGGAGTATAAAGGTGACGGTAGGGGTGTTAATAATTAAAAAAATTGAATTTAGAAGTCATAAACAGGGTTTTCTATGCTCTAACTCCAAACATATTCTGTTTATGAATACCTTTCGTAAATCCACGAAATGTGGAACCAATTAACCGCGAGAAAAACACGGGATTACTTCTTTACTTTTCGTGAAGCGGAGATTACGTAACACATCCTCCTGCTGGCTGCCGGGCTCCTGGTGTTTTCCCTCCGATGGCGGCCATGTTGGTGAGCGTGCGTGCCGACGACTTCACAGAGGGTCCCTTGCCAATCGGGGTGTGAAGCGTTGAACCGTGAACAGTGAGCAAGGACTGCCGCCGGGTGTTTTGTCATTATTCCTCATCCGGATGAAGGACACGTACATAAACACGAAAAGCGGCCCCGGCGCACTTGAAGGCGGCATCGTCTTCTCCCCGCACAGGAAGTTCTTTCTCAGGAGCTTCAGTCTTGTGTTCCAAAGGTGAATGGATTGTTCTTTATGGAGACCAAAGCCTTTACGGGTGTTTTGTGTGTTCCAGGTCTGGATCCGTCTCAGCGTCAGGGCGTGGAGGAGCTCATCGCCGCCGCGCCGTGTCGCTTTGACCACGCTCGCCTCTTCACACTGTTACAGAAGCAAACTCTGCAGCACCGCATGAGCGACTCCTTCTCCTGTCTGGTACGCTGAACCACGCTGTAACGCTTGCCTCTTGACGTAGACCGTCTTTGCTGTGCATTGGGACAGAAAGACTTTTCGTATTTCATTTTTTCTTTCATTTGAAAAGCAACCGGCGTGACTTTACTTTGCCCCCCAAAATGCCGCCAAATTGTGTTGCAAAAAACACTTGAACGTAACGTTAAGTAAAAAGTACTGCACTTATTTACTGTCTAATACGTGGACGTCGGCGTGGGTCGCACTGCAGCTACGGCCGCCCCATTTCAATGTAGAATCACCTCATTTGTGCTCAACTGCTCTGTTTTGCTGCCACGTTATAAATAAACGCTTGCCTGAAGCCCCGAATATGACCGCGTTACTCTCCTAGATGTACCACTTTATTCTCATAACGTTACGCCTTATTTATTATTTCTCGTGAACTTTTATTCTTCTAAATTTACAACTTGCATTCTCGTAAATTTTCAACTTTTTTTTTTTGCAAATTTATAAATTTCTCGCTAATTTATGACTTTTTTTTGTAACATTACGAGCTTTTTTCTTTCTTTTTCCTCGTAAATGTAAGACTTTTTTCTCAGATTTATGACTTATTCTCGTAAATGTACAACTTTTTTTTCATAAATTTCCGACTTTTCTTTTGTAAGTTTATGACATTTTTTGTCATGAATTTACAACTTTCTCAATTCTATGGCTTTTTTTTGTACACTTCTGTCTTTTATTCTCAGTAATTTACGAGTTTTATTCTCGTAAACTTACGACTACATGTATGACTTTTTCTTCATAAATGTATTGTTTTTGTTGTCGTAAATTTAAGACTTTTTTTCTCGCAATTTTTTTTTTTCTCATCAATTTACGACTTTTATTTTTGGAATTTTACAACATTTATTCTCATAAATTTATTACTTTTATTCTTATTAATTCAGGACTTTTTTGTCATGAATTTACAACTTTTTTGTCGTACATTTCCAGCTTTCTCAATTCTACAACTTAAAAAAAAAAATGTACAGCTTTTATTCTCATAAATTTACAAGTTTTGACAAGTTTTACTAGTAAAGTCAAGGGGGGTGAAAACAACTGAGAACCGCCGACCTATTAAAATATAAATTGGGGCTGCCGCAAGATCTTGTGAGATTAAAACGTCTTTGGTGCATTATTTTGAAGCTTTTGTGGACCAAGTAAAATGATGGCCCCCGGCCTTGAGTTTGTGTTTTAATAGAACACAACCACAAAAAACTGGGAGGAAAATATTTTCTAAAAATCCACCAAATGCCATCAAATCTTATTTAAAAAGCAAAATATATTATTTTCATTATTATTTTTCTCAGTGTTTTACTAATATAACGTAAATACACTAAAGAGTACAAATAAATAATAAGATTAAACTACACACAAAATATTTTTCGAAATAATACTGAAAATAATCACGTAAAATAATGTCTTTGACGTGCATTATTTGTATCGGCTTTCGTGGGCCAGACCTGATCAAAATCTTAGGACCAGTTGAAAAATAGCTAGAATGATCATTTTGCACATTTGGATCTTAATGAGGTTTTAAGTAGAGCTACAATATGCAAAAACAAGAAGGGGGAGTGAGACAAACAGCATTTTGAAAAAGTAATTGATTGAAAACAACAATTCAACTGAAATAGGCTGTTTATCAGCTGATCAAAAGTTTAAGACCACAGGCTGTAAAAGCCCAAATCTGCTCCACATGTTCATTTTGTGTCATCATTCCCACTGTCAGGCCCTCCTGATGGTAAAGCTAAGAAGCTTTCTCTTTTTCAACGTGGTGGGATTGTGGAGCTGCATAAGCAAGGCCTCTCGAGGTTGGGAGCAGGAAATCACTCATTCTAAGTTTTTGGAAAGATCCTGAGCATTATGGAACAAAAAAGTCAAGTGGTCGACCCAAAAAAATCACACCTGCGCCGAGCCGCAGGATCAAGACACAAGACACATCTGTGATCTAAAAGCACACACAAACACAAAAGACAGGGAAGAAAATATTTTTAACGATCCACAAATGCCACAAAATCTTCTTTAAACATCTAAAATTGACACTTGAATACATTTTAAATAATGTATTACTTAACATAAAATGAATACATTAAAAATAGAAACAAATAATAATCATAACATGAAAATATATATCCAAAGATATTTAGGAGTAATACTAGAAATAATAAGGTAAAATAAAGTCTTTGACATGCATTATTTCTTGGCTTTCACTGGCCACACATCACAACACGGAGCGGCCAAATCTGGCCCCCGGGCTTTAAGTTTGGCACCTGTGATCTAATAGCACACAACCACTGAAAAATGGGAAAAATGCTACCAAATCTTATTTAGAAATCTAAAAGTGTATTTTCTAAAGGCTTTGCTTATAAACATAAATAAAAGTAGTGTCTTTTTTGGGGGGTGGGACAAAACCAGAAAAAATCTACAGGAAATACATTTCGTTAATCCAAAAAATGCCACCCAATTGAATTGATTGATTGAATATTGGAATGAATGCAAGTGCTGAAGCGTCAAGCAAGTATTTAGACCAAACATCTGAGAGCTAAATGGGACGGGGTGGAGGTGGGGGTGTTCAAATCAATACTTGGCGTGTAGCAACATGACCCTCACTGACAACTGCTGGCGTTTCTCAATGGGGGGGGGGGTGCAGCTTCAATAAGTGCGGTCATGTGGGTGGAGGTGCGGGGGGCGGCGACACGTTGGGGTTTTTATGCTGGTGCAACCAAACAGTAATCATCTAACCCCCCCCTCCTCCCCATCATCATGGTCTTTACTTGCTTTCCAGTGAAAGTACTTCATCATCAATTCAAAGAGAAACCACTTCCTCCTTTTTAGTGGAGCATCCTCTAAATATTCAAGTGTTGCTGGTTGCACAAAGCTCACACTTGATGTTTCAGTCGCTACTTTTTTTGTTTGTTTTTTTGCAGGGGCTAAGTGGGCCTGACAATACCTCAAGGACGTCTTTAAAAAAATAAAATAAAATAACATGGCCACGTTTGAAAACGCGCAGCTAAACTTACAAAGCCAAGACTAAACATCCGCATCGTGTTATTTGCAGTAAAGTAACGTTTGTCATTGGTTGAAATGTAGAATCAATAGTTGCAGCTTGTCGTCCCGCCCCCATCTCTACTGAACAGTGGCGGCACTCCACTTTCGTCTTACCCACTTGTCTTTGTACGTTTACATATTTGACTTTACCCCACGGGAGACGCCTTTCAGACTCTCACTTCTCCTAATAATGTTAAAAAGCGTCTTTAGGAGGTAAACAAGTTTCCTATGTCTTATTTGTTTTATTTACTCTTATGTCTACTATGTTGACGAACAGGAGTGTGAAGGTGACTATAGGGGTGTTACTTCATGTTTAGAGGTCTCTAATAATGTTAAAAACGTATTTAGAAGGTCGTAAACAGGTTTCTGTATATCTTATATGTCATATTTTCTTTTATTGTGTCTACATATTGGGTAATATGAGTGTAAAGGTGACTATAAACAGGTTTACTATGTCTTATTTTCTCTTATTATGTCTACTATATTGGACTATGCGAGTAGGAGTCTAAAGGTGATTATACGGGTGTTATTTCATGTCTAGAGGTCTTTGATAATGTTAAAAAGCATATTTAGAAGGTCGTAAACAGGTTTTTGTATATCTTATGTCGTATTTTCTCTTATTGTGTCTACTTATTGGGTAATAGGAATGTAAAGGTGACTATAGGGGTGTTATTTCATGTCTAGAGGGCTTTGATAATGTTAAAAAGCATATTTAGAAGGTCGTAAACAGGTTTTTGTATATCTTATGTCGTATTTTCTCTTATTGTGTCTACTTATTGGGTAATAGGAATGTAAAGGTGACTATAGGGGTGTTATTTCATGTCTAGAGGGCTCTGATAATGTTAAAAAGTGTATTTAGAAGGTAGTAAACAAATGTCTATGCTCTCTTTCATAAATAAGTCCTACTTTGTGTAAATTGTGGAAGCAGTGAAGCGCGATGAAGGAGGGCTTACTGCACATGTACACATCCACCCCTACCAAAGTCAATGCTTGTCAAGGCTGTGAATCTGTTTTTCAGGTAAGCATTTATCAATGCAAACACATTGAGGAAAGGTAAGCTGAGAGGCCGTATTGAGGACATCATTGTCCTCCAAGGGATCTTCCCTAAGAATGACACGTGGTCATCTTTCACTCGTCTACCTGCCTCCTCTCAGCTCTGCAATTAGCGTCCATTCAGCGTCCGTCCGGCGCTCTCCTTCGACCGCCTTTTGTCAAGGCTTCGTCTTTGTGTTCCAAACCTGAGCTCTTTTTCACGCTACCGGCCACAGAAGGCTGCGCCTGGATGGGGAGGACATCTGTTGACGAGTGGCTTGGATTCATGTCAGAGCCGAGGTCGTGTTTTATTCAGCACCGGGTGAACCCGCCAACAACAACAGTAATTAGGATGAGCTTTGCTCTGGAGCTGGATCCCACTGTCTCCTGAAAGAACCGTTATCCACAACGCCGGCGTCTTTTCTAGCGTGGACACTGGACAGCATGTCCTTTATCGATTCATCTGGGCACGTCTGGAGGTGTGTTTGGGCTCCTTATGTTGCCATCTGCTTCACAGTGTCACAGTACACACTGGAATTCATCTTTCCCCTCACTGAACCACACCTCCCCTGGTGCCGGCGGCACTCGTGCACGCTACCACCACCATGCTGACTGGAAGCAAGACACAAGTATCTTGCTACTCACTTGTGTCGGCAGAGGGTTACGCAATCATGGCTGTTTGTTGACGCTTCAAGGGCTGTCCAAAGTGCAGCCTGCGGCTGTTTTTAAAAAAATATCATTTAACATGAAAAAACTGCGGAAAAGGTCAAATCAGCAGTCATTTTACAAGAATAAAGTCCAAATATAAAGACAAAAAAGTTGTAATCTAAGAGAAAAATGTAGTATTATGAGGAAATGTCACATTTTAGTAGCATAAAGTTAAAATATTCAAGAAAACAGCTGTGATTTTATGAGAATAAAGTCATAATATTAAGAGAAAAAAGTAGCAATTTTATGAGAATAAAGTAAAAAAAATAATGTCATTTTAATAGAGTTTAAATATATTACAGAAAAAATAAGTTGTTTTTTTTTTAAGTCGGAATATTATAAGAAACAAACCGAAAATTAAACCAGGTGGAAAGTCATAATATAAAAAAACAACAAAAAAAACAAGGATTATTCGAGAAGAAAGTTCAAATATTTGGAAAATAAAATAAAAAAAATCGCAAAAAAGGAAAAAACTCTAATTTTATGAGAATAACGTAATATTAAGTCGCAGTGTAAACTCAGCACATTTTAATCATTTTAATAGCACAGATTATTAAAGAAAAGCTTTGTTGTTGTTTTTTAAAGGCCTAACAAACAACTGAGAAACAAACAAAACAAAATCAAGTTTGGCATTTTTGGAAAAAACAGGTTGGGGGAAAGTCTTTTCGGAAGAAAGTCAAAATATTACAAAATAAAAAGGTTATTCAAGAAGAAAGTAAAAAAAAATCCCATCCAAATCGGGCAAAGAGAGCCAAGTGTGAAGTTGACATTAAAGTAACGAAACGCTGGGATGCACTTTTTTCTTGAAATGCTGTACAAGCATATGCAACTTCTTAGCATAACTGCAGTACGTACATGTGTTGCTTTAGTTTCATTTTTCACAATGGAAAAAAGGTTTGGACGCCCCCTGCTGTACACTGACTACTCTAAAGTATATCTACAGTACTGACAAGCTGGGAATAAACATGTTTCGGAATGGTAAGGGTATGTGGTTAAGGACCCAGACTTGATTGAGCGCCAGGTGATGTGAAAAGGAATCACCTTCACCACAGGAAGTTCCACTCCTTGCCGCGGAAACAGCCTCAGGTCAAAGGGCAGTGATGGCTGAGAAGCAAGCTCTTCACGGGACGTGGTCTGGAGCCCAATATTTACCCCTCCGCAATCACTCCATCCGCGGGGCGCGCCACCTTTACGAGACGCAGGTGTCCCTCGCCGCTTTCCCACCGTGGCTGCCTGAGCGGACAGATTAGCGCAGGGGTGTCAAACTGGTGCCATGGAGGGCCGAGACACGGCAGGTGTTCTTTCCAGCCAGTCACTAAAGCAGGTGATTTTAATGATCAACACCTTCAGTTTGAGGGAAGGAGCTCATCAATTAAATCACCTGCTGAAGAAACTGGTTGGAGAGAACACCTGCAGCGTCTCGGCCCTCCAGGGCACCAGTTTGACACGTGTGGATTAACGTCTTGCAGACGCATGGCGCCATCATAGCTAAGGCACGAGTTGCATTTGGGCCCATTAGAGAAACACACTGAGGCTCAGCATTGCGTTCCTCAACTCACACACGCCACACGAATCGTCAACTTTCATTTGGCGAATTGAAAAAAGCAGGCTTTACTACACATCTTAAAATGGAGCCCTGCCAACAGTCCACCAGCCAGCGACAGACGTGGGAGGTGTAAGTTTGATCATTTCCTTTTTCTTCACAAACAGGCTAACTGAGCATGATGCTAAAATGTAATGTTAGCACACACGCTGCCGGAGACGAACCACAGCTCATTAGCATGAAAGCTGCACGCACGCACGCACGCACGCACACACAGTAGATCTCAGGGAAAACACTTGCAGAACATACCATTTTTCACCCATCCATTTTCCATACCGCTTCTCCTCATTAGAGTCACGGGGGCATGCTGAAGCCTATCCCAGCTGACTTCGGGTGACAGGCGGGGTACACCCTGGACTGGTCGCCAGCCAATCGCAGGGCACATATAGACAAACAAGCATTCACACTCACATTCATACCTATGGACAATTTAGAGTCTCCAATGAAGCTAACATGCATGTTTTTGGAATGTGGGAGGAAACCGGAGTACCCGGAGAAAACGCACCCTCACACACACGGGGAGAACATGCAAACTCCACACAGAAATACCCAAGGGAGAATCCAACCCAGGTCTTCCCGATCTCCAGGCTGTTCCTGTGTTGGCCAACGTGCTAACCACTAGACCACCGTGCGGCCCACCATTTTTCACTCATTTATTATTTTTCCAACCAGACCAACATCAAATTAAGCTTTTTATTTTTAGTCATTTTCTTACTTCTAAACTTGTCACGTTGAATGTTAGCATGCTAACTATTGTTGTGTCTAATAGTCTATAACGATAACTGACAGTTATCGAGTTTCCCATCGCTGTAGGTGTAAACTTGCATGCTAGGTGTTAGCATGCTAAATGTTAGCATGTTACAGGTTGCATGTTGACGTTGAGGTAAAATATGAGAATATGAGACGTGTCATAAAGGCATCCAGTGAGCTTATTCTTGGTGTGGTTCCAGTTTGAATGTTGTGGAATCAGTGCTCTGCTCTGCCCATGGATGAAACCAAGAGTTCTTGGACCGAAAATGTCATCTCGAATCAAAAAGGGTGTTGAGGTCAACGTGAAACTTCCGCTGGCATCCTCCTGCCGGTTTCTGTTTTTTTTTTTTTTTTTAAGCTGGGAGGGTCGGCGAAAGACACGGCGCTGACGAGGCAGTCGGCTCGTTAGCCACTAATTGTCGAGCGGGCGGTGCCAAGATTGGCGTGTGTGCCATCTGTTTGTCACAGAGGAACATCTTGTCGCTCGGCGCTCGCCGCCGGGCGTCGTCTCTCGCTGTGGGGCCGTATTAATAGCTCTCAGACAGGAGGGAGGGAGAAACTGTTAGAAGATGTCAAGCAAACTGAGGAAGAGGAGGAGGAGGAAGGCCACTAAAAGGCCTGCAGAGGATGAACGTGCCAGGTCCAGCTATTCCGGGCCGGAAGCAATCAATGATGTGATGAAACCTCCATTTTGATCCACCTGATACACGCCAACAATGACGGCAATTAACACAACATCAGTAACTATAATTACACACGTGTGTGTGTGTGTGTGTGTGTGTGTGTGTGCGCGCACGCCCCTTGATGTGGAATTCCAATGAATCCGGCGGATTCTGTGTCCACTTTAGTGATTTCATGACTGCTGTAGTGGAGTCGGTGGTAAAGTGGCTTATGGATCAATGACGTCTCCCGTGGCAACAGGCTGCTAACGCTACCCATTCCTATGAACTGATTGAGAATTTACATTCATATTTCTGTGTGCGTGCGTGTTTGTACGTAGAGAGAGCCATTCTTGAAAATGCTTCAGCGTTCACATTGCATTTTTCAAGGACTGCTTAAAGGGTTTGAAGTGCCGCACTTGAAATTGTAGCTTCTACTTTCTGCTTTGTGGTTTGCAAAATACAAACCAAAATATGACTTCCGTTTGTCTCTTTTTAAGAGAACCACTCTTTACTTTTATCCCTGTGGTTGTCCTAACTTCAGGGCCTCCTCTTGTCCCAAATTTTCATCTAACAGTGCACAGAATCCATGACTCCTCTAGTCATCTTTAGGCCTGTCACGAAAATCAATAAATCAATTCATCGCACGATGAACAAAAATGGCGCTTTGGTTCTATAGCGGAATGAAGGGAATGAGTGAACCCTCCTATCAATCATTCAGTCTCTTTGTCTCAGTAGGTGGAGTTGGGGTTGCTAGCGAGTGACATCTGCCCGCAGGACTTATTCCAGAGGAATAGACTCACTCTGCAAGAGAGCAAATGCAGCCCCAGTGTGAGAACATTCCGGTTTTGAACTGAATTAACAAAGTGAGCCCACAAACACCGGCGAGCCGATATGTCAAATTTGTTGGAAAGCGGTGGCGACGAAGACGGGGAATACAGCAACTGGGGAAAAAAAAGGCCACTCGAGGTTCAGCGGAGCCTTTGTCCCGACAGACAACACTTACTCAGGCGTTTGGTCAGCAAAGTAGACAAAATAGTGCATGTCGTTTGCGACATATTAAAAGGTCCCTGATAAGATTTATCAACTTTGCTTAAATATGTTATATATTGTTTGTTATTATGCTCTATATTGATCAATTTTTGAAAGCCAACAATACATTTGCAAAGATGACATTTATAGTTCAGGGAACCAGCCATGACGAGCTAGCTCTCGGTGTTCAGCCTCATTTCCGGAAATGACGTCATCGGGGTGACACCTCAGATGAACAAACATGGCGGCGTACGAGACAGAGGATGTTTACAGTGATTATAGCCAAGATTTGAGCCATGTGTAGATAGTTTTCGAGGAGGAAGAAACATTTGGAGATGAAATAGAAAACTTGCAGAACATGGTCTTAAGCCTTAAGACGTGGAGATGAAGATCGGGCACCTTCAAAACACAAAATGTTAAGTGTAAATGACTCTGGAATTCCTTATCCTTCAATTATTGTTTTAAATTGGCTTCTTAATGAGCGCAAAGGGGTCTTTATAGCCTGTAATCTTGATAGGGGTGTAACGATTCACTACATCGATGCGTTCATTTATATTCCTACGATTCACCTACATTCATCTGGGTTCTCAGGTTTCCATTCAGGACGACATCTCTATCGATCTAACATCGTGTTAAAGGTAATCAGTCGATACTAGGAAGTGAAGCACTGGATTTAAGCACGAGAGGCTTTATATGGATGTGCTTCTGGAGATGGTAAACGTTAGTCTGCCTGTCGCTTTCTTCTTTGATTCGCTTCTGTGACTCATCCGGCCTGATTTGAAACTCTCATATATGCAGTCGCTCACAAGTTTCTCGTTCACTCCAAACGTTCTTTCTGCTGCTCAATGACCGTTGTCGGCTGCATATTTCACTACCTGCAGCTCGTAATCTGCAGAATATAATTTTCTTTTTGGGGGCATTTGTGTACACCTACGTGTGGCGCTGTGAACAAGCACGCAGACGGAACCACGTGACGCTCCAAACCATAGAGGAATAAAGAACGGATGCGCAGAAGTCCGCCGTCTTCCCCTTATGAGAAGTGGAATTACTTCTGCCGGTCATTGTGGAGTATAAGCCAACAAAATGTCAGGAGAATGGCGACTGAGGTCAGCCATGTCGGTCGAAATATTCAGATATGATGTTGGCTTGTCGTCAAAGCTCACTTCCGGTCATGTGACGGTGACGTCATCGTTCTCGTATGGCCTGTATAGGAGTAGCTGTGATATTTTCACATGTCAACTAAAGAGAGAGAAAACTATCTCTTGTTTGGGGGGGCTTTATTTCAGAGCGTGTGGCAACATCTTGTTTCAAGCATAACGACAGCACAACGGACAGTAACAGCATAACAAATACACTCACGGGCACACAAGCCGAGAGCACCCTGTCGCGGCTGTCAGTGTGGAAAAAAAACATACATAAGTCACTCCGGAGCACAAGTCGCAGGACTAGCCAAACCATGAACAAAAGTGCAACTTATAGTCCGATTGAGCCATTTGTTGTGTGAATGCGAAGAAGCATCCATGCCGCTTATCCTCTGTAGGGTCGCAGGTATGCTGGAGCCGATCCCAGCTGACTTTGGGCGAGAGGTGGCCAGCCAATGGCAGGGCACATATAGACAAACAAGCATTCACACTCACATTCACACCTATGGACCATTTAGAGTCGCCAATGAACCTAACATGCATGTTTTGGGAATGTGGGAGGAAACCGGAGTACCCGGAGAAATCCCACGCACACACGGGGAGAACATGCAAACTCCACACAGAAATGCCCAACGGAGCTTCGAACCCAGATCTTCCCAATCTCCTGACTGTGTGGCCAACATGCTCACCACTAGGCCACCGTGCGGCCCTTGCTGGAAAGTGACACCCTTTTACAAACCCGGGGATTGCTGGTACGATCCTCAGTCCATGTGCATTCCAATGTCACCCCCTATTGGTGGAAATTAATTTTACATTTAGCATTAACATGTGCGCACAGTGGCATGGCTCAGGCCGTAGAGTAGTCGTCTCCTAAACTGATTGTTGCTGGTTCAATTCTCAGTCTATGAATAGATTCCAACAGATTTCCAGGATATTTCGACATTTTGAGATAAGATGATGCAAAAACTACAAATGGACGTAGTGTTAGTCTTGTAAACAAGTTCCTTCAGTATTCCTTCCTTCAGTATCGTTGCATAAATAATATTATCATAGCACTATATGAGGAAATACAGTATGTATGTCCAGTAGGTACGTAAAAGATTGAGCCAATCGTTGTTGTGTGAATGGTATACATTTGAAAAAATGGCAACCCTTCTTTTTTCGAATCCCATGCTTGCTGGTTCGATCCTCAGTCCTCGGTGTATTCCGGTGTCTCCCCCATTAATAATTTTACATTTAATATTACATTTATATGGTGGCATGGCTCGGGTCGTCTCCCAACCAGATGGTTGCTGGTTTGATCCTCAGTCAGTAAATAGCTTTCAATAGTTCAGCTTCAGCATTCACACGGAATTTCTACTGAAATTGGTTCATCTAGTTGCTGTTGTTTGTCTTTAGGGTTGGTTCAGTCCGGGTCAGGTGTTTGTGCTGGACGAGTACTGCGCTCGCTACGGCGTGCGAGGCTGCCACCGCCATCTGAGCTACCTGAAGGACCTGATGGAGTTCTCGGAGAACAACACCCTGGTGGACCCCACGCTGCTGCACTACAGCTACGCCTTCTGCGCCTCCCATGTGCACGGGAACAGGTAACAGTGGTATTTCAACCAACGTGGGCTCGCCAAGAGGAGCCCTCATATGAGCAGCAGCATCTGCAGCGACGCCTCTCAGCCACTTGTTGGCGTCGCTGCGGCAGTTAACCCCACCTCGACCCCCCGCCGGCCTGCCAATTAGTGATATCTGTGCATTTTCTCTTCAGTCAATTAGGCAACGTAATTATTAGCTTCTCCAGCTAATCGCTAGATACAAGTTGGGGCAGTTAAGTGGGGGTTTACTGGAGCTGGCTTTTTGTCAGCTGGCTGTAATTTGAGTCGTCGCTGCCCAGTCAGGGTCCCGTAGCTGCCTGAGTGGGCGTGGGTGGGAACAAGAGCTTTGGGAGGGCTGGCAGCCTCCAAGGTGACTACCAAAAAAAAAAAAAGACTTAATTACAGAAGCGTAGTTTCCCCCTGGGGGGCAGCGGGGAAGGGGGTTCACAGAGAGAAGAGTCCATGGTGGAAGGAGCTAAGACATTTATGTGTAGAATTTGATATTTATAATATTGTTAAATAATATACAGCCATTGCCAGACATTTTCGGAGTGACTAAAATTTTGTGCTTCCATAAATTTTCTGCTTCATTTTGTTTATTTTGGTGATCCACGCAAAAATTACTTGCCTTAGAATATTCAAGTTGGACTACTGCCTGTCCATTGGTTTTATTTTTTATTAGTCCACCACATGACACTACTTTTGCCCATTCAAAGCATGCAGCAAATTGTCTATAATTCTAATTATATGTATATTTATTTGCGAATAATAATAACAATAATAAGCTACAATACTATACCAATACTAATATGTGCTGTGAGGAGCTTATCTGTGAGTTTGTGGGGGCTGACTGTATTAAAAGCAGAGCTATAGTCTATAAATAGCATTCTGACATATGTGTCCTGGCCCTGTAGATGAGAAAGGGCTGTGTGGATGGCAGTGTTGACTGCATCATCCGTGGACCGGTTCTGGCGATATGCAAACTGTAGAGGGTCCACAGTGTCCGGAATTCTCTTTTTGATGTGGGTCATGACTTGGCCTGTCACCCTCCCTCTGTAACTGGGTGTTTAACTTTCTAACAGGCAGGCCCCAGTCAGTCAGAGTCCACAATCGCACATCCAGCTCAAGAATTGTGAGCACTGGGACCCCAAAGGGGTGTGTGCTGAGTCCACTCCTCTACACGCTCTTCACCTACGATTGCGTGGCCTGGGAGGCCACTTGAAGGTTTTCACCCTCTAAGGCTAAAGAGATAATCATCGACCCAAGAACAAGGGAAAAGGCGCCGCATAAAGCCCTGTTTATTGATGAGACTGAGGTGGAGAGGGTGAAAACCTTCAAGTTCCTTGGCACACACATCAGCGAGGACCTCACCTGGGCTCACAACGCCCAACAAATTATGAAGAAGTCCCGAAGTCCCAAAGGAGACTTTCTGAGAAGACTGAGGAAATTTGGCATGTCCACCACAATCCTGAGTTGCTTCTACAGATGCACTATGGAAAGTGTCCTTACCGCCTCCATCACTGTTTGGTACGGTAACTGTACAACACGTGATAGGAAGGCACTCCAGCGGGTGATCAAGACCTCACAGAACATTGTTGGGGCAGCCCTCCCCTCACTGCAAGACATTTATAAATCTAGAGTCCTACGAAGAACACACAACCTCATCAAGGACAGCACACATCCACAACACTCATTATTCACACTCCTACCGTCAGGCAGACGCTACAGGAGTTTGAAGTCCAGGACCACAAGGCTGGCAAACAGCTTTTACCCACAGGCCATCAGGCTTCTCAACGAAGCACTCACACACGCTGCACGCAACACACGCACACACCCATAGCACTTTATTTATTTATTTATTTATTTATTTGTATTAATTTCTCTTCTGTTCTGTTCTTGTTGCTTAATTTATTGGTATTTAGGTTTCTTATGTTCTTATTCATTTTCTTGTTTTTTTTTCAAGATTCAAGAGTTTTATTGTCATATGCATAGTAAAACAGGCAGTAATACTAAGCAATGAAATTCTTATTCTGTTCATTCTCCCAAGAAAAGAAAGAAATCACGTGTTGTACAGTTACCGTACCAAACAGTGATGGGAGAATTTTGGGAGAATGAACAAAACAGAGCAATAATTTAATTGCGTAGTATAACTACCTCTTTTACTGTGCATATGACAATAAAACTCTTGAATTGAATTATTTCATGTTTTTGCAGTAGCAAAAACAGTGAAGTTCTGTAAATATTTGGGGTGTCACACGATCTCGTGAGATTAAAACGTGATAAAACTCTTTCAGGAAAAACTGTCTCGTGGGCACTTTGCGTGGGATGATAATGAATAAATTAATGAAAATGTACGAGATCATTTTTGCAGCCCCAATAGATTGCCATTTACTGTACATGCGTGTTTGTTTTCCTCGTCTCCTGCCTCCAAACAGGCAGGAAGAGGGTTCACTCAGTGCATTGGTTTCAGCACCTTGGCGCGTTTGTTCCACAGAGGAGCGGCATGAACAGAGTGAGCCCCTTGTCAGTCATACAGTCTCTTTGTCTTGGTGGGTGGGGGCGGGCCTGCAACAATACGCATAAGAATGCAGAAGAGTGGAACATAGTAGACATTAAATTAGTAGATTGCAATATGTTGTCATATATTTTTTCCTTAGACTTTTCTTAAAAGTAATTAAAATCCCGCCTCACCTCGTAGACCAAATCTCACGTATTGTATCGTGTCTCGTGACACCCTGAGTAAATATACTAACCTTTAAATGGTTAAAACCCCCCCAAATCAAATTATTTAATATGTATAGGTCAGGCTGAAGTACTTAAATGATTGATTTGTTTAACGTGGAAACAAAATACATTAATGTGACATTTTTACAGCAGTTTTTGTTAGGCTGACATTTTTATCATTAAGACCTGAAGTTGGATGGATTTCTTTATTTTATCTGGCATTGTCCAAAAAATAATTGCAATAACTCTCAGGGTCTAATAATGGTCTAGTGGTTAGCACGTTGGCCAACACAGTAACAGTCTGGAGATGGGAAGACCTGGGTCGGATTCTCCCTTGGGCGTTTCTGTGTGGAGTTTGCATGTTCTCCCCGTGTGCGCGTGGGTTTTCTCCGGGCACTCCGGCTTCCTCCCACATTCCAAAAACATGCATGTTAGCTTCATTGGTGACTCTAAATTGTCCATAAGTATGAATGTGAGTGTGAATGCTTGTTTGTCTATATGTGCCCTGCCATTGGCTGGCCACCTGTCCAGGGTGTACCCCGCCTGTCGCCCCAAGTCAGCTGGGATAGGCTCCAGCATTCCCCCGCGACCCTAATGAGGATGAAGCGGTATAGAAAATGGATGGATGAAACGATTGTTGGTATTTTTTTACATATATAAAAAAGAGTGTTTTCAGGCCTTTGCAAACCCAAAATATAAGTCATATCATCAGGCATATACAGTGTTCCCTTGTTAATTGCGGGGGGTTTGTTCCCAAAATAGCCAGCAATAAGTGAAATCTGCGAAGTAGCCAACTTCATTTTTTTACGATGATGAGATATGTTGTAAGGCTGTAAACCACTCACCATACACTTTATACACTTTTCTTAGGTTGGTAATAACATTTTCTCACATTTCTCTCTTGTTTAAACACTCTCCAAAAAAGTTCAAACCTTTGTTTGAATTTTAATGATCAACACAAGAAATTATGAAATCACTCACGCATATGTCACTACTGTGACCATGCCTTTTCGTCCTGGCGCCGTTCCACTGTACTGTAGCGTTTTTGTATCCTTGTTAAAACATATTGCTGCAGATGAACCAAAGATTCATTTACAAGCAAGCTAGCGATGACACAGGAGACACGGCAGTACAGCTTGAAGGAGGTTGATTGACAATGGTTTACAGCCAAGAAGAACGCAGAAAACAATGGACGGTGCAGACAGACGAGGGAGGGAAGAGATACAAACTTAACTTCAAACAATGCAATTCTTCTTAGGGCCAGGCTCGCCCTGGAGCTGTAGCTGGAATTAAAAAAAAAAAAAGCAATGATAGAAATTCGCAAAAATGCGAATCCGTGAAAAGTGAACCGCGATAAAGCGAGGGAACACTGTAATATTATTTCAAGCCGAAATGGTTTTAAAATATTGAATTGTATGTGGGGGAAAATATTAATACAGTCAAACCTGTCTATAGCGGCTATTGAAGGGAAACGGCAAAAGTGGCCGCAATAGACAGGTTGGCGGCCGTTTTGAATTTGTGCGCATACATATGAACATGTATTCACAAAAAGACTGGAGCAAAACCAAGAGACATAGGGGGAAACGCTCTGTTAACATATAAACAGGTAGGTAAATTTTGGTAACAGCTCCAGTGAGGAAACTAGTAATATCAATAACAACAATGAACCAGCGCCGCACATTCGACAGCACTGGCCTTTTATCCGCCACAAATGTTAATTGACCGCAGCTGCGCGGCCACCAGGCATGAAGCGGCTGCCTCTTCCTCTCCGGAGAAGGCACAGCCCACCAAAATAAGAGCGCAGGACAGGGGACGCTCGCTCCTGTCCTGCAGAACGTCACAAATTTCCAAAAGCATTTTAAAAGCAAGAAATAAAAATGTTAGTGAATGAGCCTGAGGATATAAGTACAGGATACACGTGAAGCAGTCATGAATGGGTGTGTGTGTGAACAATTGAGTGCGGAGGAGGTGCGAAGATCGTCGTAAACTAACAATACCATCGCTCCTTTCTTATTGAATGGGCTTCTAATCTCTAATTAGTCGGCAATTAAGTGATATTTTAGATGTTTTATTCAGGTGTTTGGGCTATTTTACAATCTATTCACGGCATTGCAAAGTGGGAAGATTACCGTTTTGGCCGTCATTGAATCTTTTCAGGGCGGCACTGCAAAGTAAGAAGACGGCTTTTTTATGTCCAACTAGGACTCAGTAATTAAAGTCGACACACGACGGCTTCATTGCTTAAAAACAAAACTTTTTTGTGCATGAAGCTTCTACTTGAGTTGGCATTTTGGCCGCTATATGCGGTCAGATATTGACCAAGGGAGACAAAATGGGTGGCCGCTGGCCGCGTTAGACAGGTGACTGCCATACACAGGGTCTACAACACGTACATTTTCTGCAGGTTTTTTTCTTCTTCAGTGGCCGCTGTAGGCAGGTGGCCGTTCTATACAGGTGGCCGCTAAGACAGGTTTGACTGTATATGATTGCAGTTTGTGGGAAACTGACACTTTTTTGGTCATTTGTGTCAAATGTATATTGAAAGTGAAAACGCCAAATGTTGTACTTCAACATGTACAGAGCCATGTAAACAAATTAGAATATTGTGTAAAAGTTGATTTTCTTTCTGAAACCTTCATATATCCAAGGTTCATAGTGCATGTACTGAACTATTCAAAACTTTTTTTTTTTATTTTTATGGCATACAACTCAAGAAAACCCCCAAATCCATGTGTCATATTAGAATATTCTGACAGTACTCAGTTACTCAGTGTCAAAGTACTCCGTTGGAGTAAAAATCAACTAATCAACTCAAAACACCTGTTAAGGTTCCCTGAGCCTATAAAAACTTGTCAGCCTGGTTCACATCACAAAACCACAACGACGGGGAAGGTTTCTAACCTGACTGATAAGGAGAAGACCGCTATTCACATCCTCCATCACGAGGGCAAGAAACAAAAATAAATAAATAAAGAGTTGGCTGTTCAAAGTGCTGTTCCAAAGCACATAAGAGGAAACTTGTTGGAAGATCAAAATGTGGGAGGAAACGCTGCACAAGCAGTAAAGATGTCCGGAAGCTTAAGAAAATTCTGAAGCAGAGCCGCTTCAAAGATTTGACTGAGCTCACAAAGCAGTGGAATGAGTCTGCAGTGGGGACCTCAAGGAAAACAGTCCACAGACGTATCCTAGAAATGGGCTACAGAAGCCGGATGCCCAGGGTCGAGCCACTCCTGACCCCAAAACAAAAAAGAAACATCTGACCTGAGCTTTGGATAAAAACAATTGGACTGCTGGCCAGTGGTCCAAGGTCCTGTTCTCTGACGAAAGCAAATGTCTCTCATTTGGAAATCAAGGTACTAGGGTGTGGAGGAAGACTGGAGAGGCACAGTACAGAAGCTGCCTAAAGTCCAGCGTGAAGTTTCCTCAGTCTGTGATGATTTGGGTGCCATGTCATCTGCTGGTGTTGGTCCACTCTGTTTCATCAAGTGCAGAGTCAATGCAGCTGTCTACCAGGAGATCCTGCAGCACTTCATGCTTCCATCTGTTGAAAACCTTTTTGGAGATGCTGACTTCAGGTTCCAACATGACCTGACACCTGCCCACAGCGCCAAAACCACTAGTACCTGGTGTACTGACAATGGTATTACTGTGCTGGACTGGCCTGCAAATTCACCTGACCTGAACCCCATAGACAATCTGTGGGTATTGTGAAGAGGAAGATGAGTAACATCAGACCCAACAACAGAGATGAGCTGAAGGCCCCTATCGAAGCATCCTGGGCCTCCGTAACACCTCAACAGCGCCACAGGCTGATTGCCTCCATGCCAGACCAAATTAAAGCAGTGATTCGTACAAAAGGAGCTGCAACCAAGTATTGAATACAGGAATTAAACATCATTTTCAGTGGATTGAAATTTCTGTATCATGAATCCCTTTTTTTATTGTTTTGATGAAATATTCAAATTTTTTGACACATGGATTTTTGGTGTTCATGAACTAAATGCTATAAACATCAAGATTTAAAAAATAAAAGGCTTGAAAAAATTCAGTTGATGTGTAATAAATCTAGGACATATGAAGTTTTTTTTAATGATATTATGGAAAAAAATTAACTTTTCCACAATATTCAAATTTTTTGACATGGCTCTGTATTATCATCGGTATCCTACTTGCTGTCTTGCAAGCATGATCATGTTTAGGGCGAGCCCCGTCAGCATGACAAGTGATGTAGTGGAGTATTGAGTAAACACTCAACATCTGCAGTGTGAGGGAAAAGGGGCTCCGCTCGTTGAATAGAGTTTTAAACGATAACAAATGACGTGTCTTGAGCAGAAGTAACACCTGCAGGTGGTAGCGCTATTGGCAGACCCCGAGCTTATGTAAGGGGCGCACTTCACACTTTAGCAACACGTTATGAAAAAACAACTGTGATACAAACTTAGGTCAAGGTGACCTTTTATTTAGCGCATTGTGGACTTCGACTGCGCTAAATAAACACATATACACACATATAAATAAACATATACACACTTTCCATTTTGGGGGTTCCAAAACCCCCAAAACAAACAGATGTCCCTAGTGTATATCCCTGTGTCAGTTCAACTTGGTTGTTTCATGAATCGGGTTCATGCATTGAGTTGATGGGGATCAGGATGGATGTTCATCCTGAGGAAATGGGCATAGAGGAGGAAGACATTAGCACTTTATTCGAAAAGAAGAGTTGTTTAAATCGAACAAGTGACATTTGGGATTAAAACGGTGTGTGTGTGTGTGTGTGTGTGTGTGGTGTGAGTGGGGGGGCGCCTGTCCTGCTCACCTGTCATGTCCAATCGTCTCCTCGCTAAGTTGCTGACATCGAGTGCGACAGGAGCTTTTAAACGCACTGCCGCCCTGATGCACCCCCACCTGTCACATCCAAGCACTCAGGTGACGTTCACGCTCACCTTGGAGCTTTTCTTGATGAGGTGAAGTGGCGTCCACATCAGGTACACTGTCACGTCGTTCCATACGACTTGTGGCGACTTGAGACGACTCGTGACATCAGAGCAAACAGCCTGGGGGGTTGTTGACACATCCCAAAGGAGGATATTGCTACTTATCCTTTACACTTGAGCCGCATCGAGTGTAAACACACACACAAAAAACGCGACAAGAACACCCCCCCCCGCTTACTTCTTACCATCATCTTACACCACCCCCCAACGCACTTGCCCCTACTCCCCCTCCCCCTTTCCCCACCCCGCAGCCTTGGCAGCTCGCTTGCTTCATTTAACAGCAACAATGTGTCTGAAGCCCAGCAAGCTGTCGCAACACAGCACCCCCTCCACCAACCACCCGCCCTGAACATCAACCCCCACCTCAGCCGTGAGAGCGCCAGTGTGAGTGCACATGTGGCACTCATGACCAGCGCTAACACCACCACCTTCATGGAGGTACACTTTAGAAACCCATCCATCCATCTTCTATCGCTTATCCAAGGTCGGGTCATGGGGGCAGGATCCTAAGCAGGGAAACCCAGACTTCCCTCTACCCACCTACTTTGTCCAACTACTCCCGGCGAATCCCGAGGAGTTCCCAGGCTAGTTGAGGCCTTCTATCGGTCGGACGTGCCCTGAACACCTCCTCAGGGCGGCATCCTATCCAGATGCCGGAGCCACCTCATCTGGCTCCTCTCAATGCGGAGGAGCAGCGGTTCTACTTCTTCCCACTTCTACTTTCTCCTGGATGACAGTGCTTCTCACCTTATCTCTCAGGGAGAGTTCAGCCACCCTAAGGTCACTACTCAAAGCTCATGACCATAGGTGAGGGTAGGAACGTAGATCGACCGCTAAATTGAGAGCTTTGCCTTTCGGCCCAGCTCCCTCTTCACCACAATGGACCGATGCAGAGTCCGCATCACTGCCGACGCCGCACCAATCCGCCTGTCGATCTAGCGTTCCATCCTTCCCTCACTCGTGGACAATACTCCACTTGGGGCAGGATCTCATCCCCAACCCGGAGATGGAACGCCACCCTTTTCCAGCCGAGAACCATGGACTCGGACTTGGAGGTGCTGATTCTCATCCCGGCCGCTTCACTCTCGGCTGCGAACAGATCCAGTGAGAGTCGAATAGAGTTGAATACGCCGGACTTCATCTGTACAGCATCCTCTCCACAAGCGTGTTTTGTTTTTTCTTTGACTTTCAGAGCAACAAGATAAGATACTGTATGTCTTTATTAGTCCCACAAGGGGAAGTTCCAGGTCAGCAGCAGCTCGAACCAAGCATGAAAACATCACTGCCCTCTGCAGCATGTACCCTGAATAACAACTCTGAACGCTCACCTGAGCGAAACATTTTTAGATAGCACACCATTCCTGATTGAGCCATCAAAAAAATACGAAGAAATAGAAGAACTTATTCTCCTTGCAGTCAGAGAGCGACTGGTGATTGGTTCAGAATGAGGAAGTGATTGTGGTTTGTGGTTTGCTATGAATGAGGAGAAACAAAGCAGAGAACACTGGATGTGGCTAGACATCGTTTGGTGTTGAGTATAGTTTACGCCCGGCAGTAACCTGTTGTGTTGTGGACAAAGTAAGGCCACCACTGAACTGCACTTAGCTGAAACATCAAGACTGTCCAAGACAGTTCTGACGAAAGATGCTTTAAAGCGTTTATGGACTGATGAGAAGGACTCTCGGTGGACCAGATGGATGGACTTCAAAGGTCCATCCATCCCTTCCAATCCAGCAAAGTGGGGGTGGGCGACTGCTGGCTTGCTATTATTCAACATCTGCGGGTTGGATGTTGATTGACTGTAGCTGATAGTTTCTCTGGATTTGTGTGTTTGACAGCACCCATTGGATTCACCAATATGTCCAACCAATGGGAAAGTCAAACCCAAAGCCTCCTGCTAGCTTGATGTTGATGTTCTCCGCTGGTTTCGTCATTTGCAATAGAAGTCCATCCATCCATCTTCTTCCGCTTATCCGAGGTCGGGTTGCGGGGGCAGCAGCCTAAGTAGGGAAGCCCAGACTTCCCTCTCCCCAGCTATTTCGTCCAGCTCCTCCCGGCGGATCCCGAGGTGTTCCCAGGCCGGTTGAGAGACATAGTCTCTCCAACGTGACCCACAGAATTCCTCAAGGAACACGGTGGAATGCCTTCTTCAAGTCCACAAAACACAAGTAGACTGGTTGGACAAACTCCCATCTACCCTCAAGAACCCTGCCAACAGTGTAGAGCTGGTCCACAGTTCCATGACCCGGACGAAAACCACACTGCTCCTACTGATTCCGAGATTAAACTATCTGACGGATCCTCCTCTCCAGAACCCCTGAATAAATATTCATTATATCTGGCGATTTCAACCACTGTAACCTCAGGACTGTTCTCCCCAAATATTACCAGCATGTAAGCTTTCCCACAGGGGAAGATAACATCCTGGACCAAGTCTACAGCAACATGAAAAGTGCTTTGAAGGCTGTTCCAAGACCCCACTTTGGAAAGGCTAACCACATCTCCATATTCCTTTATCCAACATACAGACAACTTCTCAAACAAGCTCCCCCTGTAAGTACAGCTGTTGAAGTGTGGAATGAAGAAACTGATCAAGTACTTCAGGACTGCTTTGGCTGCACAAACTGGGATGTGTTTAAAACTCCAGCGGGGAGGGAAGATTGTACTGTTGATTTGGATGAATATGCTTCTGCTGTTACTGGCTACATTAGCACATGCATAGAGACTGTTACCACCACCAAGTATTACAGAAAATACCTCAATCAAAAACCGTGGATGAACTGTGATGTAAGGGCTAAGCTATGTGCTCGTTCGACTGCATTTGTCATGGGCGCCACTGAGGACTACAAAAAGGCCAGATATGACCTGAGGAGGTCCATACGAGAGGCCAAACATGACAATAAAACTCTCTTGAATCTCTTGAAAAGACAGTACAGACAGAAGCTGGAGGGCTACTATTCCACCTCAGACCCTCGGCGCATGTGGGCGGGGCTCCAGCACATCACAGACTATCGACAGCGGAGTAGCGTAGCCACGTCCAGCCAAACCACACTTCCTGATGAGCTGAATGAGTTCTATGCCCGCTTTGACACCCAAAATCCTGATGAGCAGAGAGGGTGGCTGGACTTTGGGAGCACACAGGACTCACCTCTCATGGTGACATCAGCTGATGTGTGCAGGGTTCTAAACAAAACAAACCCACGAAAAGCAGCAGGCCCAGGCAACATCTCAGGACGTGCACTTCGGGTTTGCTCATCAGAGCTAGCTGATGTGCTTGCTGACATATTTAATCTGTCGCTTGCACAAGCATCTGTACCGACCTGCTTTAAGTCCACCACCATAGTGCCCGTACCCAAGAAGAGCAACGTGACCTGCTTGAATGACTATCGCCCTATAGCACTCACTCCTATTGTTATGAAGTGCTTTGAAAGAATAGTCATGACCCACATCAAAAAGAGCATCCCGGCAACTGTGGACCCTCTACAGTTTGCATATCGCCAGAACCGGTCCATGGATGATGCAGTCAACACTGCCATCCACACAGCCCTTTCTCACCTACAGGGCCAGGACACATATGTCAGAATGCTATTTATAGACTATAGCTCTGCTTTTAATACAGTCAGCCCCCACAAACTCACAAATAAGCTCCTCACATTTGGCCTGTCACCCTCCCTCTGTAACTGGGTGTTTAACTTTCTAACAGGCAGGCCCTAGTCAATCGGAGTCCACAATCGCACATCCAGCTCAAGAATTGTGAGCACTGGGACCCCACAGGGGTGTGTGCTGAGTCCGCTCCTCTACACGCTCTTCACCTACGATTGCGTGGCCTCCCAGAACAACACCAGCATCATTAAATTTGCGGATGACACTACAGTCATCGGCCTGATCACTGGTGGTGTTGAAACATCATACAGAAGAGAGGTGGCGGACCTCTTAGCTTGGTGTCGTGATAACAATCTCCTTCTCAATACAGAGAAGACTAAAGAGATGATCATTGACCCAAGAACAAGGGAAAAGGAGCCGCATAGACCCCTGTTTATTGATGAGACTGAGGTGGAGAGGGTGAAAACCTTCAAGTTCCTTGGCACACACATCAGCGAGGACCTCACCTGGTCTCACAACACCCAACAAATTCTGAAGAAGTCCCAAAGGAGACTGTACTTCCTGAGGAGACTGAGGAAATTTGGCATGTCCACCAAAATCCTGAGTTGCTTCTACAGATGCACTATGGAAAGTGTCCTTACCGCCTCCATCACTGTTTGGTACGGTAACTGTACAACACGTGATAGGAAGGCACTCCAGCGGGTGATCAAGACCTCACAGAACATTGTTGGGGCAGCCCTCCCCTCACTGCAAGACATTTATAAAACTAGAGTCCTACGAAGAACACACAACCTCATCAAGGACAGCACACATCCACAACACTCATTATTCACACTCCTACCGTCAGGCAGACGCTACAGGAGTTTGAAGTCCAGGACCACAAGGCCGGCAAACAGCTTTTATCCACAGGCCATCAGGCTTCTCAACGAAGCACTCACACACGCCATACGCAACACACGCACACACTTATAGCACTTTATTTATTTATTTATTTATTTATTTGTTTGTTTGTTTGTTTGTTTGTATTATTGTCTCTTCTGTTGTTGTTGCTTAATTTATTGGTATTTATGTTTCATTTATGTTTCTTATGTTTTTATTCTTTCTTGTGTTTTCTTTCTTTTCTTGGGAGAATGAACAGAATAAGAATTTCATTGCATAGTATAACTGCCTGTTTTACTATGCATATGACAATAAAACTCTTGAATTTTGAATAAACCTTAGCAGGAAGGCTGAGAAGTTTGATCCCACAATAGTGGGAACACACCTTCCGGTGGCGCTTCTTAAAAAGGAGTTGTGTCAACCAAGACACTGCCACAGCATCCATGGCCTTAAGGAATTCCGGGCGGATCTCATTTACCCCCGGGCACTGCCACCGAGGACTTTTTTAACCACCTCGGCAACCTCAGCCCCAGAGATAGGAGAGCCCACGGCAGAGTCCTCAGGCATTTCTTCCTCATTGGAAGACGTGTCGGTGGGATTGAGGAGGTCTTCGAAGTATTCCTTCCACCGGTCCACAACATCTCAAGTCGAGGTCGGCAGCACACCATCCCCACCATACACGGTGTTGACAATGCACTGCTTCCCCCTCCTGAGACAGTGGATGGTGGTGCAGAATCGCTTCGAAGCTGTCCGGAAGTCGTTCTCCATGGCTTCTCCGAACTCCTCCCATGTCTGAGTTTTTGCCCCATTGACCACCAGAGCCACAGACCGCTTGGTCTGCCGGTGCCCGTCAGCTGCCTTCGGAGTCCCATGGGCCAAAAAGGCTCGACAGGTCTCCTCTTTCAGCTTGACGGCATCCCTCACCACTGGTGTCTACCAACGGGTTCTGGGATTACCACCACGACTGGCACCAACCACCTTACGGCCACAGATCTGATCAGCCGCCCCGACAATTGAGGCACGTAATTCACTGACCGTCGCCTCCCTTAGAACATGGTCGAAGCTCTCCCAGAGGTGGGAGTTGGAACTCCTTCTGACAGGGGACTCTGCCAGTCGTTCCCAGCAGATCCTCACAATACGTTTGGGCCTGCCAGGTCTGACCGGCATCCTCCCCCACCATCGGGGCCAACTCACCACCAGGTGGTGATCGGTTGACAGCTCCGCCCCTCTCATCACCCGAGTGTCCAAAACATTTGGCCACAAGTCCGACAACACGACCACAAAGTCGATCTTCGAACTGCGGCCCAGGGTGTCCTGGTGCCAGGTGCACATATGAACACCCTTTTGCTTGAACATGGTGTTCGTTATGGACAATCTTTGACAAGCACAGAAGTCCAATAACAAAACACCGCTCGGGTTCAGATCAGAGGGGCTGTTCCTTCCAATCACACCTCTCCAGGTCTCACTGTCGCTGGTAACGTGAGCATTGAAGTCCCCCAGCAGAACATATACTGTATGTCAAATCTAACTGGTAAACTTTGAAACTACTGTACTAAATACTAGGGGTGTCATGAGACACCCAACTCACGAGACGAGACGATACACGAGATTGGGTCCACGAGACCAGACGAGATTTTAACAATTTTAAGAAAAGTACAATGAAAAAATATGACTGGACAAACTTTTTTTTTAAATTTATTTCATCCAGTCACAAAAAATGCAGGTAAATCCACAAATTGAAAAACGATGTTATTCTCAACATTTATTGCAAACAAATAAACCACAAATGTTATAATATATAATCACAATAATATAATAATAATTATTAATGCAGTATTTCCTTTCATATGTCATCTTTCACTCTGTAAAGTTGCACACTTGCCGTTTGTGACATATTTTCTCACAGGCAATCGTACTGTCTGTCAAACATTTGCAGCATTTCTGGAAATGTTCTTCATCTTGATGTGTAGTTTTTTCCCAGCTGGGAAAAATTGGCCCCCACGAATCACACACACACACACACACACACACACACCTACACACACACACACACACACACACACTGTATGTCAAACTGTATGACTGACAAGAGGTCTCACTCTGTTGTTCTATGGAACGCCGTTGTTCTATGAAGCGTCTAGGTTCTGAATCAATGCACAGAGTGAATCCCCTTTATGCCTGTTTGGAGGAGTAAACAGACACGCATGCACATGGCAATATATGGAGGCCGGCAAAATGATCCCGTTCATTTTCATTTGTCGTGTGTTATTATTGTATGTATTAGCCCAGTTAGCATTTGCTGTCAACCATTACTGTTAAAAAAGAAATGAAAATGATTATGCAAAAGAGAATGCAGCCGAATGCAAGGCAACAAATCAAAAAGGTTTCAGCAATGGGCGTATTTTCCAGTTCATCATGATATAATAGTTTAACAAATGGAAGTGTAGAAAACACACGTTTCTATTGTGGAGTTCATGACGCAAAGCAAAGCCATCATACAAATCCCTGTTTTTCTACATAACTCGTTGCTACAGGTGAATGGATCATTTTTGTTATAGCTATCAGCCTCTTACCGCTGAGTTAGTTTGTCCGTAATCGGAATAATAAAAATGAAAGTAGTATCTCTGCGTGTAGCTTGATATGTCTGTTCACCAATTCCGCGGGGTAGTAGAGCAAATCAGGAGAGGAGCTTAATGTAAGATGACTGATGTCACATGACATCTACAGAGTGACGTTTATGCAATCGACCGGTAATCGACGTAATGGGCACCCCTGCTCTAGAGGTTAGCAGGCTAGAGAAGCTGCGTCTACATAATCCACACCAGTAAGGACTTAGCATCACATATTAACTTGTATTCGCCTCGCTGCAAGCTTTGAGGCCGGGTTGACTGTGGAAGCTCACGCTAACGTCGCCAAACAGCAGCTACGGTGCGTTCAGGGACTGCCTAATTAAATGTGAAAACTCACCGCTGGAGGGAAAAGCCATTATCAGTGAAGCATAAGACAAACTTGTAACAATTGTGGTTTTTACTGTGGTTTTTACAGTGGTCCATGTGCCAGGGGTGTCCAAACCTTTTCCAGCGAGGGCCACATAGTGAAATGTGAAAGGATGCAAAGGCCACTTTGATATGTTGTAAACCAACACATGGAGATATGCTAAGAAGCTATACTGTATGTAGCTTGAGAAAAAACTGCATTTCACCTGTGTAGGATAGGTGAAATGTTACTAAAAATTACTTTCTTTCCATGATAATGCAAGTTTAAAATTGCGACTTTTGTTCTTCATTCGATTATGACTTTTTTTTCTTCATATTTTGACTTTATTTCCATGAAATTACAGCTGTTTTTTCTATTTCTGATGTTTTTTTCATTTCAGCTTTCCTCTTGTAAATTTTCTTCTCGTAATTATAACTTTATATCTGTTCAAACAATTCTGTATTTTTCTTTATTTCAACATTTTTACTACAATGATACTTTCCTCATTTTACAACTTTATTCTCATAAAACTGCAACTTTTTTCTCATTCGAAATGTTTTTTTTCTCTTAATATTTTGACTTTACTCTGGTCTACTTTCTGCTGTTAATTTTTTTTGTCTAATTTTCCAAACATTTCAACTTTCTTCTTGTATATATTTTCTTCTCCTAATATTTTGACTTTATTCCCATGTTATAAATTTTCCCCCAACCAAACTTTCCAAAAATTACAACTTCATTCTTTGTTTTTGTCTTTCAAAAAAAAAAAGTCTTTAATATTTCCATGTCATGCTACTAAAATGACATTTTCCTCATGCTGTTACTTTATTCTTGTGAAATTATGGCTTTTTTCCTTGCTAGATTACAACGCTTCTCTTAATATTTTGACTTTTGATTGATTTTCCCATTTTTGCTGCTGTTTTTTTTTTTTTTTTTTGCTTTCCTTGTTAAATTACATTTTTAAACTGTGCCGCGGGCCGCAAATGTCCCCCGGGTCGCACTTTGGACACCACTGATGTATGCTGTACATTTTACTTGTGTTATCTCCTATTTATGAATTATTGCCCACTTACGGTGGGCCAAAGTTGGGCTAATTTGCGAGCTGGTGAATGCTGAATAGTGAATATGCGAGGATCTCGTGTACATGACATTGCAGATATTGTCCTAAGGAAGTTAAAGCAGCCTAAATCGTGTAAAGCCTGCTGCACACTCCACACCCTCCAAACTACAGCCTCCTCCCCTCCAAACCCGCACGCTTCCTGTGGCGTCCTGCGTTGATGCTGTTGTTCATGTTCAATGCGTGGCGTCCTCGCCTTGAGCCATTTTTTCCTCTCACATTCGTTGCAAATGTTCGCCAGGAGACTGACTGGAGTGTGAACTGATTTGATCTTTGGGGTGGGAGGAGGTCAAAGGTCAATGTGACCTCTTTTTCCAGAGGGTCAAAGGTCAACGTGTCGGTGTCAACCAAATGCTCACAAAAACAGGATGATTGATTGATTGCGTGCAAGCGCCACCTACATGTGCTTGTTTGATTCTTTCATTCTCGATATTATTGTGCTCGTACACTGGAGCATATTTACATTTTATGACACGTTTACTTTTGGATGATGTAAGTCTTTTTAATTTCATCTTTGTGTTGACATAAGTATTACTAAGTTTATAAATTCATTTGTATTTGATTTAGTGCCGTATGCCGGACTGAGGCGTGTGTCTAAATAAATATATAGTGTTCCCTCGCTCTATCGCTGTTCACTTTTTGCAGATTTTTTTTATAGTGCTTCCTTTTTTTATATTGCATCCTATGAACGCTGTTACAGGCCAGGCCTGGCCATTTAAGAAGAATTGCATTGTGGGAAGGTGAGTGTCTGTCTCTCTTCCTTCTCTCCTCCGTCTGCACCGCCCATTGTTTTCTGCGTCCTGAAATACATGTGAGTGACTGAATAATTTCTTGTGTCCTACCTGTAGGTTGATCATTAAAATTCAAATGAGGGTTTGAACATTTTTTGAGCGTAAATACATTTGTATGTGAGTGCTGTATGCAAGCAGGCTGTATGTAAAAAACAAAGATACATACAGTATATGCTTTTTTTTTTTTACGACTTTTTTCTTTCTTACTTTTTTAAATACATTTTTTTTATTTTAGTTTAAATACATATTTCATTTTGGTCAAAAATAAAAAATAGTTTCTGCATGTGTGTGTGTGTATGTGTATATATATATATATATATATATATATATATATATATATATATATATATATATATATATATATATATATATATACTGCTAAAAAAAATGAGAGGAACACTTGGAAAACACATCAGATGTAAACTGGGGTAAAAATGATGTTGAATATGTTTCCTGATAATAAGTGGGTGATGTATTAGTAACAAAATGATGCCACATCATTTGATAGAAATGAAAATGATCACCCTATAGAGGGGGGAAATCAAAGACACCCCAAAAATGAAAGTGAAAAAATGATGCAGCACACTGGTCCATTTGGCTAAAATGTCATTGTAGCAACTCAAAATGATTCTCAGTAGTTTGTGTGGCCCCCACGTGCTTGTACGCATGCCTGACAACGTGGGGGCATGCTCCTAATGAGACTACGGATGGTGTCCTGGGGGATCTCCTCCCAGATCTGGACCAGGGCATCAATGAGCTCCTGGACAGTCTGAGGAGCAACCTGGCGGCACCGGATGGACCTAAACATAATGTCCCAGAGGTGTTCTATTGGGTTTAGGTCAGGTGAACGTGGGGGCCAGTCAATGGTATCAATTCCTTCATCCTCCAGGAACTACCTGCATACACTAGCCACATGAGGTCGGGCATTGTCGTGGACCAGGAGGAACCCAGGTCCCACTGCACCAGCATAGGTTCTGACAATGGGTCCAAGGATTTCATCCCAATACCTAATAGCAGTCAGGGTGCCGTTATCTAACCTGTAGAGGTCTGTGTGTCCTTCCAGGGATATGCCTCCCCAGACCATCACTGACCCACCACCAAACCGGTCATGCTGAATGATGTTGCTGGCAGCATAATGTTCTCCACGGCATCTCCAGAACCTTTCACGTCTGTCGCATGTGCTCAGGTTGAACCTGCTCTCATCAGGGAAGAGCACAGGGCACCAGTTGTGTAGTTGCCAATTCTGGTGGTCTATGGCAAATGCCAATCGAGCTCTACGGTGCTGGGCAGTGAGCACAGGGCCCACTACAGGACGTCGGGCCCTCGGGCCACCCTCATGGAGCCTGTTTCTGATTGTTTGGTCAGAAACATTCACACCAGTGGCCTGCTGGAGGTCATTTTGTAGGACTCTGGCAGTACTCATCCTGTTCCTCCTTGCACAAAGGAGCAGATACCGATCCTGCTGAGGGTTGAAGGACCTTCTACGGCCCTGTCCAGCTCTCCTGGAGTAACTGCCTGTCTCCTGGAATCTCCTCCATGCGTCCAGGTACCGCAGTGATGCCCTGGTCCAGATCTGGGAGGAGATCCCCCAGGACACCATCCGTAGTCTCATTAGGAGCATGCCCCCACATTGTCAGGCATGCGTACAAGCACGTGGGGGCCACACAAACTACTGAGAATCATTTTCAGTTGCGACAATGACATTTTAGCAAAATGGACCAGTCTACTGCATCATTTTTTCACTTTCATTTTTTGGGTGTCTTTGATTTCCCCCCTCTATAGGGTGATCATTTTCATTTCTATCAAATGATGTGGCATCATTTTGTTACTAATACATCACCCACTTATTATCAGGAAACATATTCAACATCATTTTTACCCCAGTTTACATCTGATGTGTTTTTGAAGCGTTCCTTTAATTTTTTTGAGCAGTGTATGTATGTATATATATACATTGTTTGTCCACACACTCCCTTGCATGATGAAAAACCAAATATTGATAAATATTAATATTGATCAATTCAGCTGTTTTATACATGTATTTTCTGTATAATTTAAATTGTTTTCAATATTTTTTGAAAGTAAAAATGTCAGAATTTGAATTTGAAGCAAAGATGATGCTGCTGCCAGTGTCTCCTCTCGGCTTAGTGCGCAAGCCCTGCCTGGTCTGAGTGCACTGAGTGCCTGCCATTTTGTGTTTGTCAGCATGTGGCCAATAATGATAATAATTCCTGCCATTTGGACACGAAAATACATAGAAATGTCATCTGGGAGGCGCTTGCAGTACTCAGCTCATCCTGAAGATGTGGGGGCGTGCGTGAGCTGGAAGGTGCTCGTCACTGCCGTCCTTCCATAGAGAGGAAAAGCCATATTTTATTTCACATGTTTTTTTGTGTGTAAAACTATGTGTATTCTCGGTAAAGTGTAATTTTGTTAATATTTTGGGCGTCTGGAACACATGAATTGGATTTACGTTATTGCTTCGGTTTTTGTACATTTCAGTTTTCGCCGGCCGTTTTGGAAGGAATTAATGACAAAAACTGAGGTAGCACGGTATGTATATAAACAGATGGAGGTAAACAGTGCCTGTGTTGCCTCCTCTTCCTCTCATCAGCTTTTCCCTGCTGGGTTTCATAGCATTGGTCTTGTGAGGAGGATGTGGCGGCGATGCTAACACGCGGGCTGATTGCTTCTCAGCAGAGGTTGATTTTCTCTTTCAGACGCACGCAGCAAGCGAGCAAAGTCAAGGCTGGACGCCATCGCACAAAACCGCCCTGCCAGCCCCCCACACCCACCAAAGCCTTTTTTTCCCCCCCTGTCTTTTCAGACTTCCTAACAGCAAACATTCATGAAGCTCCACTGGCAGCTTTCTCCAACGAAAACTCTGATTGGTGGACGTGTTTGTTGTTTGTCTTTCATCTGATTGTTCTTTGTAGCTTATTTGCTTTTGTTTTGGAAAACACGCACTGAAGCAGCGCCAATGCTAAGCACGTACCACCAGCGAATGGTGAATTGATGCGCACGTAAAAAGGTCTGTCTTTGACACAGGGTTCGAAAAAAGGGCCTGTGTTCTGAGAAACCCAAAAAAACGAATAATTGAAGTTGAAAACCCTCGTTTGATTTCATCTTCTGTCTTCTCTTGTCAGGCCTGACGGCATGGGCACGGTGACGGTGGATGAGAAGGAAAAGTTTGAAGCCATCCAGAGTCGACTCTTGGCTCTTCTTGAGAACCAGATCACACACTTCAGGTAGGACGGGACCAGAAGATGTTTGAACAGTCAAACATCTACTGGTCCATCTTCTCACCATTGTCTGCTGCGGCTGCTGTAATGCCGTGTTTTTCACAGACCTGAGGAGGGGAGCCACACCCCATTGGTTCAGTTCAACTGTTATACTTTTTTTTTAAAAGCATTTCAGTTTTGCTGCAGCTCTTCAGCATTCACATGCAGTGTCGAATGACATTGCATCGTCCAGATTATAAATGGAATTTTTCAGTAGTTAGAGCATAGAAAACAGGTTTAACACCTTCTAAATATGCTTTTTAACATTATTAGAGCCCTCTAGACATGAAATAACACCCCTATAGTCACCTTTACACTCCTATTACCCTATATAGTAGACTTAACAGGAGTAAATTAAGACATATATAACATAGAAAATTTGTTCTTGTAAATGTGCTTTTTAACATTATTAGAGACATGACATGAAATTACACCCCTATAGTCACCTTTACATTCCTATTGCCCAGTGTATTTGACATAATAAGAGAAAATAAGACATAATATAGACTCACATGTTAGCATTGGGAGAGTTCCTTGTTGTTTTTTTTACTTCCTGTTCTGTATAGTACTTGCGGTGGCTATTGTCTCATCAAGGTAACATTACTGACACCTAGTGACCAGTGTAGAATACTTCACATCATCACAAAGTCTTTGAATGCGTCTTCTGGATGCCTTATATTTGTGTTTTACGTCATTTAGCCATTTTTTTGCTTGAAAATTTGGAATTTAGGCAGAAAATGTCAAATTTGCTTTAAATATGCATATTTAATCCAATATAGTAGACATGATAAGAGAAAATAAGACAAATTAAGATCGAAAACCTGTTTGCCACCTTCTAAATACCCATTTTAACATTATCAGTGCCCTCTCGACATGAAATAACACCCCTATAGTTCCATTCCTATTACTCACTATAGTAGACATAATAAGAGAAAATAAGACATATAAGACATAGAAAACCTGTTTACCATCTTCTAAATACACATTTTAACACTATTAGAGTCCTCTAGACATGAAATAACACCCCTATACTCACCTTTACACTCCTATTGCCCAATATTGTAGACATATACTCCCCTCCAAAGGTTTGGCTTTGGCTTTTGGAGGGGGGTGTACTTAGAGAAAATACCATATAATATAGACTCACAAATACACTCTCCTTGTTCTTTTCTTTTTACTTTGCAATATTTGAGGATTGGATTAAGACAACGTTTACAGACATAGGTCAAAAAACTATTTTTATATGTGGAGACTTTTGAACTCACACAAGTGCAAGGAAATAGACGACTTCACAGATACAATGTATAGTTTGAGTTTATATCCTAAAATCATCAGACCAAGCAGAATAACAGAGCACTGTGCCACCCTCATCCATAATATATTCACCAATGACTTGGATAACAACACCATCAGTGGCCTGCTAATTAGTGACATCAGTGATCATCTTCCAGTGTTCACTATTTACAATGAACATTATAAGAAAAAACAGGTGGAGGCAAAAAAGACTTTTCAAAGATTGCATACTGAGGACAGCATCCGGGCCTTCAAGAAAGGACTAGAAGAACAAAGTTGGGAGAGGGTCTACAGTGCAATAGATGTGGATGAAGCATATGACAGCTTCCTTGGTACTTACATGGAGCTCTACGATAAGAACTGTCCCTGGCAAGAAAAGCCCAAGAAGCAAAAGAAAAACCAACAGCCATGGATGACAAAAGGACTAAAAAACGCCTGTAAGAAGAAGAAGACATCATACAGGACATTCATCTGCTGTAACCAAAAAGGAGATCACTGACATTGTTAAACATTTTAAGGCAAAAACATCAACTGATTGTCATGGAATCGAAATGGAAACAATTAAAAGGGTCATCAATGAGATCGCAGACCCGTTAGCATAGATTAGTAACTTATCATTTCAGACTGGAATATTTCCAAGCAAAATGAAAACAGCCAAGGTGGTTCCAATTTTCAAAAAAGGAGACAAACACCAATTTACAAATTATCGGCCAGTTTCATTGTTACCACAATTCTCTAAAATTGTGGAGAAGCTATTTAATAATAGGTTGGACAAATTTATTAATAAGAATGAATTATTTGCTAGCAGTCAATATGGTTACAGAGCCAACATTTCAACTTCTATGGCACTGATGGAAATCACGGAGGAAATCACTACTGCCATAGACAACAGAAGATGTGCAGCAGCAGTATTCATGGATCTGACAAAAGATTTCGATACAATTAATCACACTATCTTAATTTCATAATTAGAAAGGTACGGAATTAGAGGATTAGTCTTGAATTGGGTTAAAAGCTACCTAGCAAAGAGGAAACAATTTGTAAAGCTAGGAGAATATACATCTGGGAGTCTACACAATACGTGTGGAGTACCCCAGGGGTCCATACTGGGACCAAAACTGTTTAATTTGTACATCAACGACATTTGTAAAGTAACAAACGACTTAAAATTGGTCTTATTCGCGGATGATACCACCGCTTTCTGTTCTGGTGAAAGCACACAAGAACTCATTAAAAAGGTCAAGGATGAAAAGGTCATATTAAAGTCATGGTTTGACAGGAACAGATTATCCTTGAACTTAAGTAAAACTAAAATAATGCTATTTGGAAATAGCAGAAAGGACACGTACGACCAAATACAAATTAATGGAGTGAACATTGAAAAAGTGGAAGAATATAAATTCCTTGGGGTTATAATAGATGAAAAAATGAGTTGGAAATCTCATATTAAAATTATACAACAAAAGGTGGCGAGAAATATCTCTATATTGAATAAAGCAAAATATGTTCTTGACCAAAAATCACTCCACACTCTGTACTGTTCCTTAGTATTAGCATATTTCATGTATTGTGTGGAGATATGGGGAAATAATTATAAAAGCAATCTTCACTCACTCACTGTACTGCAAAAAAGATCAGTGAGGATCATTCATAATACCAAGTATAGACAACATACACACCTTTATTTTTAATATCACATATTAGTATCATTCATAATACCAAGTATAGACAACATACACACCTTTATTTTTAATATCACATATTAGGATCATTCATAATACCAAGTATAGACAACATACACACCTTTATTTTTAATATCACATATTAGTATCATTCATAATACCAAGTATAGACAACATACACACCTTTATTTTTAATATCACATATTAGTGATGATCATTCATAATACCAAGTATAGACAACATACACACCTTTATTTTTAATATCACATATTAGTGATGATCATTCATAATGCCAAGTATAGACAACATACACACCTTTATTTTTAATATCACATATTAGTATCATTCATAATACCAAGTATAGACAACATACAAACCTTTATTTTTAATATCACATATTAGTATCATTCATAATACCAAGTATAGACAACATACACACCTTTATTTTTAATATCACATATTAGTGATGATCATTCATAATACCAAGTATAGACAACATACACACCTTTATTTTTAATATCACATATTAGTATCATTCATAATACCAAGTATAGACAACATACACACCTTTATTTTTAATATCACATATTAGTATCATTCATAATACCAAGTATAGACAACATACACACCTTTATTTTTAATATCACATATTAGTATCATTCATAATACCAAGTATAGACAACATACACACCTTTATTTTTAATATCACATATTAGTATCATTCATAATACCAAGTATAGACAACATACAAACCTTTATTTTTAATATCACATATTAGTGATGATCATTCATAATACCAAGTATAGACAACATACACACCTTTATTTTTAATATCACATATTAGTATCATTCATAATACCAAGTATAGACAACATACACACCTTTATTTTTAATATCACATATTAGTATCATTCATAATACCAAGTATAGACAACATACACACCTTTATTTTTAATATCACATATTAGTATCATTCATAATACCAAGTATAGACAACATACACACCTTTATTTTTAATATCACATATTAGTATCATTCATAATACCAAGTATAGACAACATACACACCTTTATTTTTAATATCACATATTAGTATCATTCATGATACCAAGTATAGACAACATACACACCTTTATTTTTAATATCACATATTAGTGATGATCATTCATAATGCCAAGTATAGAGAACATACAAACCCTCTATTTTTAAAATCGCAGATATTAAAATTTGCAGATTTAGTACACTTTCAAACCGCTAGAATAATGTATAAAGTTAATAACAACTCGTTACCCAAAAACCTTATACAGTATTTCTCAATCAGAGAGGAGAAATATGATCTTAGAGGAAAATTAAACTTAAAACATTTATACGGGAGAACTACGCTGAAAACCCACAGCATTTCCGTGTGTGGAATGAAATTATGGAACGGGTTGAGTAAGGAACTAAGAGATTTACATCCCTACTTGTTAATGATTAAAAGGTCTTTCAATCTGTGATCAATTGCGATTAAATATGAGTTAACGATGGACAAAATGCGATTTATTGCAATTAAAATTTTCATTGATTGCCCTAGTTTTTTAAGTTGGACTTGTTGGACTGTGTTTTTATTCTTTGAAACTGTGAAGCAAGTACTTCCTGACTTACTAGTACGACTAGTTCTTCTGCTCACAGATGTTTACTTTGCTGACGTTGTACAGTAGTTGGAACATTAACGAGGTGGAGGAGGAGGAGACAAAAATGACTTAATGAGCTGCACAGTCCATTGAAGTCATCACACTTTGCTCTTTTTGACTTTGTGGAGACGCAGCGAGGCACTCTGGGCATTTGCACCCCCCCACCCAGCTTGGGCAGGTGCAGGACGTGCGACCTCGCTGCGTGCGTGCACGTGTGAACGCCACACCGAGGCATTGTCAGCGCGGTGTGAAAGCGGCAGCCTCGAGACCTTGAACGCCACTCGGCTGAATGGAGCGGAGCCCATTGAGCGGCCCGTCGGCCAGGCCCTTTAAACCCCTCACGCCTGAGAGGGGCCCTCCATCTGGGGGCAGGGGGGCGGGGTTAGGGAGGTGGGGTGAGGGGTCGGCGGTAAGAGGACGCTGCTGAATCATGTCGAAGAGGAAGGTTTGTTTTGGATGACGACATTTGACTGCAGCTCAGCTTGTCAAATCTATATTTCTTTTTTGATGTCAACTTGTACACAGTATTCCCTCACCACTTCGCACTTCAAATTTCCCAGCTTCACTCAATCACAGTTTTTGAAAAATAAATGAAGAAATGATTGCTGTTTTGTGATTGAATATGACCTGTTATTATTTTAAAAAACGTGTGACCAAATGTGAGTCTATCTTATGTCTTATTTATGTCTTATATTTCTTCTTTCTAAGTGTATTTAGAAGGTCGGAAACAAGTTTTCTATGTCTTATATGGCTTATTTTCTCTTCTTATGTCTACTATTTTGGGTAATAGGAGTGTAAAGGTGACTATAGGTGTGTTATTTCATGTCTACGGGGCTCTAATAATGTTAAAAAAAAGTGTATTTAAAAGGTTGTGAGCAAGTCTTCTATGTTCTAACTACCAAAATGTTCCATTTCTAAATAAAGAATTCAACTTTGTGGAAATGTACTGGAACCGATTAACTGCCGTAAATGAGGAATTGCTGTGCAGTGGATCCCCGCAATTAACACCAGCAGTGGATCGTCAGCATTCACACCTTCACAAATTCAAGATTTGAGAATTTGTGCCAAAAAATATATACAGTATATTAGGGCTGTCAATTGATTAAAATATTCAATTGCAATTAATCACATTTTGTCCACACTACCCATAATGAATCACAATTAATCACAACGAGAAATAAAGTTTTATCATGAATAAGTGGGGATGTAAATCTCTTTGTGGTGAACGATTTGATGTGCATCTAGATACACGAGTGAAGAGCCGTTTCAAAAACGATATACAGTCAAACCTGTCTTAGCGGCCACCTTTCTAGAAGGGCCACCTGCCTATACTGTAGCGGCCACTGAAAAATCCCCCGCAGCAAATGTACATGTTATAGACCCTGTGTATAGCAGTCACCTGTCTAACGCAGCCAGCGGCCACCCATTTTGTCTCCCTTGGTCAATATCTGACTGCATATAGCGGCCAAATTACCAACTCAAGTAGAAGCTTCATGCACGAAAAAGTTTAGTTTTTCAATCAATGAAGCCGTCGTGTGTAGACTTTAATTACTGAGTCCTAGCTCAGTCACAATCATTCACAAGATCCACACAAACTGTCAGTTGTTCCACATAAAAAAGCCATCTTCTTTTGAGCTTGCTATTTCCTGGTCAAACATGTAACTTTAAGAGCATTTGCACCAAAACATTACCGCAAAGTATGCTGGGAACAGGACGTGCTCCCAGCGACGCTACAATTAAAAAAAACATACGCTAGCATGCATGCGGCAGCGAGAGCAAAACTGAGTTGGGTTGTACTTAATTGAAGTATTTTAGAATGTACTCACGTTATTTTTCATCAATCCTCATCCACAAATCCATCAAAGTCCTCATCTTCTGTATTCGACACAAACAAAGCCGTCTTCTTTTCCGTTCGCTACTAGTCTGTTAACTTGTCAGTGTTATTCAGCTCCGAAGCAAAGAAGGAAACTTCTCCTGTTGCTTCTGCCAACTTTATTGATTGAACGCGGCCACCAGACAGCAGCTCAGAACACACACACATCTCTCAGCATCGTCTCTCCTTCCTGCTTGCCCACAAGGCAAAGGTTAAACAAGCCCCACTACATAGCTGTCCAGCCAATGCCTGTAAGAAATGACACCGTTTATTTCCTGGTGTGCACTGGTCAATACTGTAATGCCGCTTGTTGTGGGGAAGGAGAGACTCACGTCGCCGATGCACTTTAATGGCTTTATTAACAGCGGAGAACACTGCAGGACTTCACATCCACGCCAACATAAACACACTTCCCAACTCTCTCCAAACTCACAGCTAGCACTGAGCCTAGCTCTCCTGCTCGGGACGCCCACCGTCACTTCCCGTCACTTCCTGATGAACTAAAGCTGTAATGACACTCTGCCGTATAAAAAGTAAAATATAAAAAACAAGCGTAAGACATTACTAGCACAGCTTTGTTCTGTGGGTGGTGGATATATTCTATCAGTTATTATTAAGCCTCTAGCTTCCTTTTAGTAAGTAAAAACCTTGGCTATGATTGCACTACATTGTCATGTAGACCTACAAAGTACACTTGGAAGAACAAGAGGTGAATAAATGTATTGCAACTGATGTGAAACTGATGAGGGGTAGGATTAACTAAGCTTTGCTTCTTCCTACTCCTTTTTGGACATGCAAAATTGTGAATTGTACTATGTGATGTGCTACTGTTTGACTCATTTGCATGTTCAGGATGAATTAAAACTATGAACCATGATAATAACAAGCCTAGTAGTGCTCTACAACTTTTATCCGCAGTTTGCAGTGCCCTCTACTGGTCAACATTTTTTTTTCCTTTTTTTTTCCCTCTACTGGTCAACATTCAAAATGGATGCCAACCTGTCTATAGAGGCCACCTGTCTATAGAGGGAGTCTGCAAAAGTGGCCGCTATAGACAAGTTTGACTGTATTTTAGAAACAGAATGACTGGATACAGGTGCAAACGATACGATTCGATGTCATCCGATTCAGCGGTTACATTTGTGGATGTAGACATTGATCTGAATCAAGTCATGAATTAATGATTCATCTTGTAAAATAAAGAAGACAGTTGTATGAAAGGGGAATTCTTCTAGTATGTTCAAATGTGTAAAAGAGCACATCTTGTCCCCAAGCGTGGTGTAAGGCAGGGGTCCCCAACCACCGGACCGCAGGAAACGTTTTGGCACAACGATAAAAAAACACTTTGAAAAAAATATTTTTACATAACTATATGAAATTGTATTTAAAGGGATATCAATTTTGGAAATATGGGACATTATTTTATTCAAAAAATAACATACAGTCAGAAATCAGTTTTTGCATGTTTTAATGCAAGTGGCGACTTCTCCCACTTGACGCTCCTTGAACGCACCATCTTATGTTGTCCCGCGCTGCACAGACAGACTACTATACTGTATTTTTACCCTTTTTCTTTTCCCAAATGCTGTTTATATTTGTGTGGTGCATTTCGCTGAACAAACTCCAGGCTCCTCCTGGTGGATGGTGGCTCTGTATTTATTTACTGTAGTGTTTTAAATGTGTTGTTCCTGTCGTAGTTTTACACAGTACATAATAAATAAGATCAATTAGATGGCTATAATGTACGTATGTTTTGCTGACGTGTTGAAACTGGTGGCTAGCAAGCGGCGCTGCTAATGCTATTTACATCCATTCTCGTCTTCAGTCATGGCCACATTGACACAAGCCCCCAAATAGCTGTCCTTGGCTATTCCTGCCGGCAACCCAAGTTTTAGCTCGCAGTTCAAAGCAAAAAATCAGCCGAGAGACAGCTCTCATCCAAAAAGCACTTGTTGGCTGGGACACTCGTATGCCGAGGTACCACTGTATAAATGACAATTTAAAAATACCCACAGTGCTCCAGTAACTTCTCATTTCTTTCTGGCAGTCAACGTACTCCGTGATAACTCAACTCACAGCGACAGTAGATCCAACAGTTAAAGTGTGGAATGAAGAAACTGATCAAGTACTTCAGGACTGCTTTGGCTGCACAAACTGGGATGTGTTTAAAACTGCAGCAGGGAGGGAAGATTGTACTGTTGATTTGGATGAATACGCTTCTGCTGTTACTGGCTACATTAGCACATGTATAGAGACTGTTACCACCACCAAGTATTACAGAAAATACGCTAACCAAAAACAGTGGATGAACTGTGATGTAAGGGCTAAGCTACGTGCTCGTTCGTCTACATTTGTCATGGGCACCGCTGATGACTACAAAAAGGCCAGATATGACCTGAGAAGGTCCATACGAGAGGCCAAAAGACAGTACAGACAAGCTGGAGGGCTACTATTCCACCTCAGACCCTCGGCGCATGTGGGCGGGGCTCCAGTACATCACAGACTATCGACAGCAGAGTAGCGTACCCACGTCCAGCCAAACCACACTTCCTGATGAGTTGAATGAGCTCTATGCCCGCTTTGACACCCAAACTCCTGATGAGCAGAGAGGGTGGCTGAACCTGGGGAGCACACAGGACTCACCTCTCATGGTGACATCAGCTGATGTGCGCAGGGTTCTAAACAAAACAAACCCACGAAAAGCAGCAGGCCCAGATAACATCTCAGGACGTGCACTTCGGGTTTGCTCATCAGAGCTAGCTGACGTGCTTGCTGACATATTTAACCTGTCGCTTGCACAAGCATCTGTACCGACCTGCTTTAAGTCCACCACCATAGTGCCCGTACCCAAGAAGAGCAACGTGACCTGCTTGAATGACTATCGCCCTATAGCACTCACTCCTATTGTTATGAAGTGCTTTGAAAGAATAGTCATGACCCACATCAAAAAGAGCATCCCGGCGGCAACTGTGGACCCTCTACAGTTTGCATATCGCCAGAACCGGTCCACGGATGATGCAGTCAACACTGCCATCCACACAGCCCTTTCTCACCTACAGGGCCAGGACACATACGTCAGAATGCTATTTATAGACTATAGCTCTGCTTTTAATACAGTCAGCCCCCACAAACTCACAGATAAGCTCCTCACACTTGGCCTGTCTCCCTCCCTCTGTAACTGGCTGTTTAACTTTCTAACAGGCAGGCCCCAGTCAGTCAGAGTCCACAATCGCACATCCAGCTCAAGAACTGTGAGCACTGGGACCCCACAGGGGTGTGTGCTGAGTCCGCTCCTCTACACGCTCTTCACCTACGATTGCGTGCCCTCCCAGAACAACACCAGCATCATTAAATTTGCAGATGACACTACAGTCATCGGACTGATCACTGGTGGTGTTGAAACATCATACAGAAGAGAGGTGGCGGACCTCATAGCTTGGTGTCATGATAACAATCTCCTTCTCAGTACAGATAAGACTAAAGAGATGATCACCGACCCAAGAACAAGGGAAAAGGAGCCGCATAGACCCCTGTTTATTGATGAGACTGAGGTGGAGAGGGTGAAAACCTTCAAGTTCCTTGGCACACACATCAGCGAGGACCTCACCTGGTCTCACAACACCCAACAAATTCTGAAGAAGTCCCAAAGGAGACTGTACTTCCTGAGAAGACTGAGGAAATTTGGCATGTCCACCACAATCCTGAGTTGCTTCTAAAGATGCACTATGGAAAGTGTCCTTACCGCCTCCATCACTGTTTGGTACGGTAACTGTACAACACGTGATAGGAAGGCACTCCAGCGGGTGATCAAGACCTCACAGAACATTGTTGGGGCAGCCCTCCCCTCACTGCAAGACATTTATAAAACTAGAGTCCTACGAAGAACACACAACCTCATCAAGGACAGCACACATCCACAACACTCATTATTCACACTCCTACCGTCAGGCAGACGCTACAGGAGTTTGAAGTCCAGGACCACAAGGCTGGCTAACAGCTTTTACCCACAGGCCATCAGGCTTCTCAATGAACGCACACACTCATAGCACTTTATTTATTTATTTATTTATTTATTTGTATTAATGTCTCTTCTGTTGTTGTTGCTTAATTTATTGGTATTTATGTTTATGTTTATGTTCTTATTCTTTCTTGTGTTTTCTTTCTTTTCTTGGGAGAATGAACAGAATAAGAATTTCATTGCATGGTATAACGCCTGTTTTACCATGCACATGACAATAAAACTCTTGAATCTTGAATCTTGAAATAATGTTGGTCTTGTTGCGAGAGCGGTTCTGCCAGGGCTTTGAAGCTAAACTTACCAATCAAAATAACCTTTTCTTTCTCCATTTCTGCTCAATGTTTGTTTGTTTGTTTGTTTGTTTTCTTGCAGAAAATGCATCAGTGTGTGTCAAAAATTAACAAGTGTTCACCATTCGCCGGTGGTCCCTGCTGTGTGTGTATGCCAAGGTTCATTGTTAAATATATTATTGATACATATTAATGAGATGTAACAGTGCCAGGAGGAATTGTGCCATGTTGGAGGTCGTAGTTGATGTCATGTTGGTCTTCTTTTGACAGCAAAACGACTTAAAACTGATTCAACAGCGCCTCTGCTGGTTGGAGCCAAGTACTACACTCCTTTTTGACTCCAATTTCATTAAAAAAAAAAAGATTTCCGAGCAGTCGATGAGACTCCAATCAAGGACAACATATTGGCTGTCATTATTATTATTAGTAGTAGTAGTAGTAGTATTATTAGTATTATTATTAATAATAATATTGAGGTGTGTTAAAATGTATGCAAATGGTAATAGCTCGTGAAATAACAGGTGTTGTGATGCTAATCCTCCCGGGAAGGTCAGCCTCTTGCCTCTGTGCTAATCAGCTGACCCGTGCGCCCGCGCACACTTTTGCTTAGTGTTCACTTGTCACTTAAGAAAGTGAAGCATGGCTCCGCCTCCTCGTCTGCATTCAGAGACGGGAGGTGAGAAAAGCTTCCTTCATCAGCGTAATTAGAAGAAAGGAGGCGGCCATCTGTTGACAACACTGCTGTTTTCATCTTCTGTTCCTCCGTCCTTGTCCACGAGGTTGTCGCCAACCCCCACCCATGTCCCCGTGTTGTCTCTGCAGGTACTGCTTCCCTTTCGGAAGACCAGATGGCGCCCTGAAGGCCACGCTGTCCCTGCAGGAGCGGGTACGCCATAGCGTCATTCAAGAGCAAAGTTCCTACTTGGGCTTCCTCGTGATGTTGTGGTTCTTCTAGGTTCTCATGAGGGACATCACCACACCAGTGCCTCTAGAGGACATGAAGAAGCTGGTGCACAAGTGTCTGGAAAAAGCCGCCGGAATCAATTACAGCCAGCTGATTGAATACGCTCACTTGAAGGGTACACTTATTATATTTACGTACGTACTAATATCAAGCAAGTGTGGGCCATTTTATTAGGTACATCATCTCATGAGATCAATACAAGAATAATAAAGTATTCGTTGATAATTATTGTGCTGCTACGCCTGTAGATGTTGCTAATATTTTGACATTATGTCCTGATACAAACTCAGGAGTAGGATTTTTTTTTTAAATAAATAGAATATTTTTGTAGTTAGAGCATAGAAAACCTTCTAAATTTCTAAATAAAATTTTTAAAACATCATTAGAGTCCTCTAGACATTAAATAAAACCCCTGTAGTCACCTTTACACTCCGAGGACCCAATATAGTGGATAAACCTGTTTACGAGCCTCTAAATATGGTTTGTAACGTTATTAGAGCCCTGTAGACATGAAATAACAAAGTTGCCTTGACACTCCTATTACCCAATATAGTGGATATAATAAGAGTAAATGAGACATAGAAAACCTCTTTACCACCCCCTGAGTTTTTTTTAAGCATTAGAGCCCTCTCGACATGAAATAACCTTTATAGTCACCTTTACACTCCTATTATCCAATAAAGTTGACATAAGAGAAAATAAGACAGATAAGACATAATATAGATTAACATGTTAGCATTGGGAGAGTTCCTTGTTCTTTTTTTCTTAACATCCTGTTGTGTAGAGTAGTTCCCATGGTGGCTATTGCGTCATCAATGTAACATTACTGCCACCTAGTGACTAGTGTAGAATATCACATGTCATCACAACATCTTTGAATGTGTCTTCTGAGTGCCTTATATTTGTGTTTTACTTCATTTAACTATTTTTATGCCTGGAAATGCTTCATTTCAGCATAAAATGCTTAAATATGTCTATTTTTGGACGAATAATATCCAAACACGAAACAGCAATGAGTTATTAAATATTATATTTTTGAAAAACTGTCAAGAGTCCAGCTGCGAAATCTGAGGCACAAAGTGGCAAGGTATAATCACAACAGCTAATATCATAACATAATTATTTATAGTCATAATAGCGGATATAATGTAAGTAAATCATGGTGTTCCATGTTCCCAGCGGACCTTGAAGTGGACCCTGAGAAGCGACTGGAGGACATGATGAGACTGGGGGAGCTGGTCATTGAAGTCCTGCAGCAGAACGACGAGCATCACTCTGAGGTTTGACGAGTACTTAGAAAGTACACGTATAGTACTTCCATTGAGGTGGTAATATTGATTACAAGTGCTAGCAGGTCATCCGTGGGTTCCTTCCAAGAGACGACAGCATCCTGAGGTGCTGGAGTCGCTTGACGTTCTTGATCACTTTTCCCGAGCGTTGGCGTGCGCGTGCACACGTCGGCATATGCCGGCCGTGCACGGATCAATCTCAGGTGGCAGCATCTGTTGATGAGCTATTCTGGTCCACCGCTGCCATGGTGACGGGCGGCGCTGCGCTCCCAGCGCCACGTGCGATGTCAGCTGTAAATTAGACGCAGCGTGGAGGTCAACATCGCCTCTTGACTTTTATTTACTTGGCTTTTTTTTCCTTGGTGTTTGCTTGTCATGAGCCTTACACTACTTTCTTTCGACTGTTTGATGTTTTTCTTGCTTTCTCATATTTTCAGAATACTTTCTCACATTTCAGGACTGTTTTCCATGCTTTCCTGCCCTTGGTGGTACTTTCCGAGCTTCTTTAACGTTTGCACTTTCTCATGCCTTTTAGTGTTTTGTATTGTTCCTTCAAAACACTTTCTTAGGTTTTTTTCTTAGTACTGTAAAGTTGCACTCTTTTCCATAGTCAGGTGTGACTTGTATATAAAAAAAATATCTACAGTGGTGTGAAAAAGTATTTGCCCCCTGCCTGATTTCTCATTGTTTTGCATGTTTGTCACACTTAAATGTTTCAGATCACCAAACAAATGTAAATATTAGTCAATGACAACACAAAATGCAGTTTTTAAATGAAACCTTTTATCATTAAGGAAAGGAAAAAGCTACATGTCCCTGTGTGAAAAAGTGATTGCCCCCTAAAGCTGATAAGTGGTTGGCCCCCCTGAGCAGCAACAACTGCAATCAAGCGTTTGTGATAACTTGCAATGAGTCTCTTCCAGCGCTGGGGAGGAATTTTGCAGAATTGTTGTCATTCAGCCACATTGGAGGCTTTTCCTGTATGAAGCGCCTTTTTAAGGTCATGCCACAGCATCTCAATAGGATTCAGGTCAGGACTTGGACTAGACCACTCCAAAGTCTTCAGCCATTCAGAGGTGGACTTGCTGGTGTGTTTTGGATCATTGTCCTGCTGCACAACCCAAGTTGCTTTCAACTTGAGGTCACCGACATCCTCTAGACATGAAATAACACATTTACACTCCTATTACCCAATATGGTAGACATAATAAGAGAAAATAAGAGATAATATAGACTCACACATGTTAGCATTGGGAGAATTCCTTGTTGTTCTTTCTTTTTTTACTCAAAAGAAAAGGCTTACAAAAAAAACTGATATCCTTTACTAGACAAAAGTTTGGAGACACTTGATGATGTTATTGTTTGAGAAAGTGTCTTTCAACTTTTGAGTGGTCGTCTATATCATGTTTTTTAAGCCTTTTATACAATTAAAGAAAAATATAAAAATGGTCAGAGTAGAAAGTAGCAGGTGTGTGCAGTCCTTTTGCTCCTGTTGTTGTGAATTGGGTTAATTGTGTGTCTTTGTGTTTGTGTGCTGCCGGAAGGGCCGAGAGGTAAGTTTGTCGTTGCGGTAGAAAATGGAAAATTATGTTTTCACGTAGTATGTCTTTTAATCCTTTTTATCTTCACCAAGGAAATATTACTTCCATAAAACTTTATTTAATATCCCAGATTTTTTCCGTCTTTTTTTTTTTCCTTGCTTGCCTTCTCCGCCCTTGAAAGCGTCCTTTAAACGTCCTCCTGGTCCTGTCTGATTTCTCGCCTGCTCTTTGTCTTGCCGGGCGGCGTGAGAGCGTGCTGTGTTTACACGCAGCTGCGCTTGAAATGGATGTGCAGAGATGAAGGCCTCTAAAGAGCGGTGAGGCGCTTGGTTAAAGCTGCTTTCACGGCGCCGGAGTGAAAAGGCGCGCTTTGCGAGGTCTGATGGGAAGTCCTGCAAGGCCACGCGTTAAGAGCCGGCGCTTTCTTTTCGCCTTCGTCTCCTCACCGCCTGACATCGCCGCCTCTTCGTCCTCGGCGCTGACCTGAAAGCGGCGGCGGCGGCCATTGAAGGCCGGTTGCACTTTTCTCTCGCGAGTCCTTTAGCCGTCAATAGCAGCCTCACCCCTCAACCCCCTCCCGCCCCCGGAGCCGATGCTCTTTAGGCCGACGAGCTGCTCCTTCATGGGGTGGCAGGTACTCGCCACGCTTCTCTTTTGAAAATACTACACTCACGACATACTACAGATACCTCTCCAAACAACCTGACACCTCCTGCTACTTCTCATCCCATCAAACAAACAACGAACCAGCGTATGTCACACACACAATGCTCTCAACTGTATGGTGGATCACACATACATAACACATACATAACACACGTCAGAATATGAGAGGAGATTTAGCAAATGTTGCAGTGCAAGTGATTTTTTTTTGTCAAAAATACGTTTTTCACACTTTAAGTTGTCATAGTTTCTTACTATTTGTTGGTACGTAAAGTTGTTTTTTTTATACTTTTCTCATTTTGAAGTGTAGTTTGTTTTTGTACTTTTTTTTTAAAATAAAACAGATAAGACATAATATAGATTAACATGTGCTGTCTTACATGTTTTGTGCTCATGGGTTTTCCATTCCAAATACTTTGTGTTTTCCTATTTTCTTACTTTTGTACTGACGCGGTGCCTTCGCCACGTGGTAACCATGACAACAGATGCTACGTGAAGAAGTGATACTAAGATGTGATACTTTCCTCTGCAGCTTGATTGTTGTCATGGTAACCGACCCTCCTTGTCCAGGCGTTCTCGTGGTGGCCCGAGCTGATGGCCGAGCATGCCGAGAGCTTCCTGTCTCTCTACCGGGTCGACATGGACTCGGCCCTGCAGGTCCAGCCGCTCGACTCGTGGAACAGCTTCCCACTCTTCCAGCTCCTCAACGGCTTCCTAAGGACCGACCGTGAGTTGGATTGTAATTTTTTTTTAAAGACATTTGCACTGGTTCAACCTCTTTAAAGGTCTTTATGTCAGTATTTTTCGTCAATGTGAAAGACGTTTCACAGTATTGGTGTCTGCGTTGAGGCTGGAATGATTTACTAAAAGTGCTTTTAGTAAATCCTACAGACACAAATGTCGGTTGCAGTAATTCTGACTTTATTCTCATAATGTTCACTTTATTCTCCTAACATAAATTTTTCCGCGACCTAATTTTCCAAAAATGACAACTTTATTGATTGTATTGTGTCTTCTAATATTACAATTTTATTTTAATATTTCCACTGGATGCGACTAAAATGATGGGTTTTTTCTCAAAATATTACTATGTTGTTTTTGTAAAATCACCATTTTTTTTCTTGGTAGGTTGCAACTTTTTTCTCTTAATATTTTGAATTCATTATTGTAAAAATTATTTATTTATATATATATATATATTTATTTATTTTATTTTATTTATTTTTTTTGTTGAATTATATTTTTACAATGTGCCGCAGATCAACAAAAACACATCGTCCGGTTCCTGACCTGACTGTGGTAGGTGATTTCCGCACAGTAGGATTCCTTATTCATAAATAGAATATTTTCGTAGTTACAGCATACAAAACCTGTTTACCACCTTCTAAATATGCTTTTTAACATTATTACAGAAGAGTCCCCTAGAAATTAAATAACACCAGTATAGTCACCTTTACACTCCTATTGCCCAATATAGTAGACATAATAGGAGAAAATTAAGACACATATGGCCTTCTAAATATGCTTTTTAATATTAGAGCCCTCTAGACATGAAATTACACCCCTATAGTCACCTTTACACTCCTATTACCCACTATAGTTGACATAATAAGAGAAAATAAGACATAGTATCGACTCGCATGTTGGCATTGGGAGAGTTCCTTGTTGGGTTTTTTTTATTTCCTGTTCTGTACAGTACTTCCTGCAGTGGCTATTGTCTCATCAATGTAACATTACTGACACCTGGTGACCACATGAGAATACTTCACATCAATACAAAGTCTTTGAATGCGTCTTCTGAATGCCTTATATTTGTATTTTACGTCATTAAGCAATTTTTTGTGCTTGAAAATGAGGCATTTAGGCAGAAAATGTCCAATTTGCTTTAAATATGCATATGTTTTGACTAATAATAGGCCGTAGTAGTCAGCAGGATTTTATTCATTTATATATTTTTGACAAAACTGTGAAGCGCAGAGCGGTGAGGGATTAATGTAGAGTATTAAAACATCATGTAGTCCGTGTATGTTCCGTTTTTGTTCGCTTTCTGGATTGTTGTTTGACTTTTGGGCCGCAGGAACCCCGAAAGTCAAACGTCTTAACAGTTCTGAGTTTACAGGCTGTCAAGTCTCATTTCCCACGGGACTTGAGCTTGTGATTAACTCCAGTTAGTGTCCAGTGTGGGGACACTCATTAGGCACCCTGAGAAAGACTTTTGACCGCTGCGGTTTATGACCAGCATAGAAGAGGAACGGGGACGTGGTAAGTGGTGTCCTGGCTGCTCAGTGCAAATGTCACAAACCCGCCAGTCGAGCCTCCGGTGTTGAAACTCAAGGTCCAAACGTGACGACGGCGTCGTGCCTCCGCATTGTTTCCTGCCGGCTTTGTCTTGGTGAGATGCGAGGCTTTTATTCGGCGTGATGATGCCAAAGTAGCAGCAATCAAGCAACGCGGCGACAGGCAGCCCAAGGGCAATTTGGGAGACAAAGGATCCATCGCTATATGATGATTGTCGTCGTTGTTTTTTTTCTTCATCTTCTAATCGTCGGCGTCAGTTAGCGCTAGCCTTGAATGAGCCGTCGTTTGGGCAGCCTCTAACGTTGAAGCGGTCACATGACACAAAGTGTGTAAACCTTGAGAAGATGTCTTTTTTTTTTTTCAATCACACAGTCTCTGACTCGTCTTCTTCTTTCTCCACCCTGCTTTTAAATGCTCACTTGTTTGCGGTGCTTTGCGAGGGAGGCGCGTCTGGCTCCCCCGAGGGAGAAGAAGGCGAGTGTTACTCATCACGGTGCCGAGCGACACGAATTAAAAGTAATGACGCCCGCAGAGACCTGGCAGAAGCACGTACCACGTGAGCAAGGCCGGCGGAGGGGGCGGGGTTGTTGCAGCAGCATCATTAGTGCCCTCCCGCAGCATCACAACGTTTGACTTACCTGCTCTAGCTTTTTCATTTCTATCATTTTGTTGGTGTGAAGTGAAACAGTTCCGTTGATGTCCATTTTGAATATCCTCCTCAGTTTCCATCAATGGTTCCACGCCCAATGAAGAGGAAGTGAGTATTCATGAAAGCTGTGCTCAAAGAAGAAACTGCTTTGCAATAATTCTATATTAGCTGTAGATATTATACAATAATCCTTCACCACTTCACACTTCAAATTCCGTGACTTCATTCTATCACGGTTTTTCAAAAATGTATGAATAAATCATCACTTTCATGGTTGAATACGGCCTTTAAGTAAAAAAAAATATGCAGATGTGTAAGCAAATGTTAGGTATTTTTGGCCAAAATGAAGCATTTTTGAGCAAAAAAAAAAAGGCTAAATGACGTAAAATACAAATACAAATACAAGGCATTCAGAAGACTTCAAAGTGATGATATGTAGTGTTCTACACTGGTCACCAGGTGTCAGTAATGTTACATTGATGTGACAACAGCCAGCGCACAGCCGTCTTATGAAATCCAGCATATTGGGTAACAGGAGTGCAAAGGTGACTATAGGGGTGTTATTTCATGTCTAGATGGCTCTAATCATGTTGACAAGTGTATATAGAGGGCCGTAAACATTTTTTATGTCTTATTTACTCATTATGCAAACAGTTTTTTATGTCTTATTTGTCGTATTTACTCATGCCTACTATATTGGGTAACAGGCATGTAAAGGTGACTATAGGGGTGTTATTTCATGTCTAGAGGGCTCTAATAATGTTAAAAACGGTATATAGAAGGTCATAAAGAAGTCTTCTGTTTTATATGTCTTCTCTTATATAGCATAGCAACAATATTGAGTAATAGTAGTGTAAAGGTGACTATGGGGGTGCTATTTCATATTTAGACTGCTCTAATTATGTTAAGTGTATTTAGGTCGTAGACAAGTTTTCTGTCAAATTTTCTCTTATTATGTCTGCCCAGTGCTAACAATTATTGATCTGGATGTGCGATTGTGGACTCTGACTGACTGGGGCCTGCCTGTGAGAAAGTTATTATGGCTCATACGACATATTTTCTCTTATTATGTCCCTATATTGGCTAATAGGAGTGTAATGGTGACTATAGGGGTGTTATTTCATGTCTAGAAGTCTCTAATGTAAAAGTGTATTTAGAAGGTCGTAAGCAAGTTTTGTTTGTCTTGTATGTCTTAGTTTCTCTTATTATGTCCACTATATTGTGTAATAGGCGTGTAAAGGTGATTATAGGGGTGTTATTTCATGTCCAGAGGGCTCTAATAATGTTAAAAAGCGTATTAAGGAGGTGCTAAACCAGTTTTCTAAGTGCTAACTACCAAAATATTTTTTCTATAAATAAGGAATCCTAACTCACGGGATTATATTATAATATACTGCAAGTAGCGTGTTGCTAACTGCAGAAGCCTGGGGAACCTCACTCCATTCAAGTCACACCGCTACCACAACCCATTTTCGACAGCAAACTGGTTGGGTCTGATGTCATTCACCAACAATAGAAAACGTAATCTTTTCACCAACTGGCTTGGTTGAATACCTTCTTTGGCTCCGCCTCTCCACAGCCCACCTGTGCAACGGGCCCTTCCACAAACACCTGCAGGACCTGTTTGTCCCCTTGGTGGTGCGCTACATCGACCTGATGGAGTCGTCCATCGCACAGTCCGTCCATCGCGGCTTTGAGCAGGAGACCTGGCAGTCGGTCAAGTAAGAACCATCCTCCCACCCATCTAATCGGGTGAAGCACTTTCACGCCTGCATCCCAAGTTTTCCTCGTCCGCAACTCAAACAAACACACTTCCTCATCCACCAATCGCACTCACGCCACGATGTATTCATGAACACCGGCATTCCCAACACCAGCATGACTGTGGCATAATTCTATACACGACTACTACTTACCAGCACTACTACAACCACAGTCCCTCGTCCAGATTCGACCGTGATAAGTGAATTTCCGCAAAGTAGGATTTCTGATTTAGGATTTCAAACGTATTTTTCATGCATTTGGATAGTCCAAATGCAGAGCGTACATCAGGTGCCTGGGGTAGGTTTTGGAGGTCTGCCTCCTTCAATGATGCTGCAGTCAATGGGTCAAGATGGAGAGCCTTGGGAGCGCTAGGTTCATCCTTCGCTGATGACAGTCAGAAGCCCAACGGACACTTGTGCCCGTGCCTCGTTAGTGTCAGGATCCTGAAAAAGTCAGACAAGGAGCCATTACTAAAATGTAACGGGGCTTTCTTAACACAAGGAAATTACAGTAAAACATTTTTAATATTAAAGCATTTTTTAATAATTGAAATGACCTAACTACTTCCTGATGAAAATGTATGTATAAAAATGTATACTGATTCAATAAATACATCAAAAATGGCATTCCCCGGGGTTTACAATTCATTTGAGTAGTATATAGTTTCTTTGGATATTACCAAATAATATATCCTCATAAGTGTCATGAACAATACTTACAGCGTTTACTGCATTTTTGTTGCCATTATTTAGCTATGTAGTTATTTAAAGACATACCGTAATATTTGATATTTAAGATGCTACGTTTTTGCTACTTTGAACCCTGTGACTTTACAGCTAATTTATGGCTATGTTTTTCCTGATTTCTTATTTTTGTGCGTGTTTGTCACACTTTAAATGTTTCAGATCATCCAACAAATGTAAATATTAGTCAGTGACAACACAACTGGGCACAAAATGCAGTTTTCAGATGAAACATTTTATTATTAAGGGAGAAACAAAATCCAAAGCTGGAAAAGCCTCCAATGTGGCTGAATGACAACAATTGTGCCAAAATTCCTCCCCAGCGCTGGAAGAGACTCATTGCAAGTTATCACAAACGCTTGATTGCAGTTGTTGCTGCTAAGGGGGCCCAACCACTTATTAGCTTTAGGGGGCCATCACTTTTTCACACATGGACATGTAGCTTTGGATTGTTTTCTCCCTTAATAATAAAAAGTTTCACTTAAAAACTGCATTTTGTCTGGTCACTGACTAATATTTAAATTTGTTTGGATGATCTGAAACATTTAAAGGGATAGTTGGGATTTTATGTCATCCCCATCAGCAGTGTAGTGCATCATAGGTGACCTCTTTGTCCCGTGAGCTGAGTTCTGGTCAGACTTTGGTAATGAGGAATGTAGTTCCGATTAGTTGGTGGGGCCACTTCACTAAAGAGTTTGGCTTCTCAAAACAATACGTGTTCAAAAGAGTGCTACATTCACCTGCGCGTGGAAACGCTGTGGAAGACAGACACAACAATGGACAGGCGATAGCGCGCAGTGATACACCGGGAGAGAAAGTGAGGTTGCGTGATTGTGAGGTCTGATTTTTTTTTAGGAGGCATTTTTGTGACGCAAATGTACTACTCTTTTGAATGCATATTGTTTTAAGAAGCCAAACTCTTCACTAAAGTGGCCCCACCAACTTACCGGAACTACAAGTTCATGTCATAAATCCCAACTATCCCTCTAAATGTGACATATATGCAAAAACAAAAAGAATTGTGTGTGTGTATACTGCATATATATACTGTAACACACACACACATACTGTACAGTGAAATGTAGTGTGTTGTCGTAAAAACTGTTCAGACATAAATACTGTTCTATGCAACAAGACAGATTTTTAATTTGACGCTATATATCACAGGTGTCAAACACAAGGCCCGGGGGCCAGATGTGGCCCGCCACATCATTTTATGCGGCCCGTGAAACCCTTGGAATGATGCATGCCAATAATGCACTTCACCTCTGCCCTTCTAAATGTATTTGATCTGTCATTATGACATAAAAATTGTACTGCATGCGGTTCTTCTAAACGTCAATATTATCGAATCATGCAGCAAGATATTCCACGCATTTTTCAAAAACAAACACCTTGGCACTTGAATGTCTGCTTGTCACCACGACATTCTCACTTCACTTCTCATTTCGAAGCAGTTATCCATCAATTTGTTAGTAAAAATATAATAATCTAATGCATGGGCAACTGTGTAATAATATGATGAGGTTCTATTCCTATTTAGATTCATAAAAACTGACAGTTACAAGTGGCCCTCTGAGGGCAGCCGTAACTGCGATGTGGCCCTCAATGAAAATGAGTTTGACACCCCTGCTATGTATTAAAAGAAGCAAAACTTGAGAATCAACATCCTGTCTCCTCCTTTTTTGCGATTAAGTGTAGAATTATGACACTGTACATTATGGTAGCCTATTAGCTTCGATGCAACACTCCTGTAGCATTAGCTGTTAGCGCCCTAACACAAAATAGTCAGCAAATATGTCAAGTGCTCGCGAACGTCAATCAAAACAGCACTTAAATAAATATTTATTACCTGCAAGAAAACGTATCTTGTGTTTTAAAAACAGATGAAATGAATAGCAGGGAATGAAGGAGGATTCTTGTCCTTAAAACTTTTTACGGCCCGTGGCTGTGATTTTATCGCCCTGCAGCACAGTCTAAAAATGTCAGTCTAAAAATGTCATTTAACAAGGAAACTTGAAAAAAAACAGCTGCAACAGCAAAAATGGGAAAATCAATCAATAAATCTTAAGAGAAGAGTTGTAATCTAGCAAGGAACGAAAGCCATCATTTCACAAGAATAAAGTAATTGTAGGAGGAAAAATGTCATTTTAGTAGCATGAAGTTGAAATATTAAAGAAAAAAGTTAGATTTTTTTTTTTTTTTACCAAAAACAGTGACAAAAGTTGTAATTTTTGGAAACTTGGGTTGGAGGAATAAAGTCAAAATATTAGAAAGAAAGTTGAAATATTTGGAAAATTAAATAGAAAAAATCCACAGCAGAAATGTGAGTAGAGTAGAGTCAAAATATTAAGAGAAAAAAACATTTCTAATGAGAAAAAAGTTGCAATTTTATGGGAATAAACTTGTAAAATGAGGAAAAATATCATTTTGGTAAGACCGTTGAAATAAAGAAAAAATACATTATTGTTGAAATGGAAAAAAACAGCTGTAATTTTATGACAATAAAGTCAAAATATTAAGAAAAAAGTCAAACGAATGAAGAACAAAAGTCACAATTTTACAAGAATAAACTCGTATTACTCGTCATTTTTAGTAGCATTTCACCTATATTACAAGGGTGAAATGCAGTTTTTTCTTGAGCTACATTTCGCTTCTTCGCATGTCTATGTGTTGCTTTAATAGATATCAAAGTGGCCCTTGCATCCTTTCATTTTTCAGTATGTGGCCCTCGACGGAAATAGTTTGGACACCCCTGTTCTAGACACAATGCAGTCGGGGATGTCGTCTTCTTCTGTTTTTCCTTCCTTTGTCGCATTGTAGTTGCGTAGAGCCGTATATGGAGAGAGTTTGGCCAACTGAAAACACGGACGCCACGTTGCTACTCTCGGCCACGGGACGGGGTGTGCGCTCGAGCATGTAGCCCATGAGTATGCCTATCGTTTTGCACGCAAAACACTAGAACACTTTTTTTCACAGACTAGGTGTACAGTTTCTATTTATTCTATTTTTCCCTTGTTTGACTTTTTAGCCGTTGAGGTATTTGACGAGTCGATAATATAAGGAATACACTGCATGTACGATACAGGCTATTACTAGTATATGCTATGGTTTTACTGCACATGGATTTTTCTGGAAATGTATCAGTGTGTTCATACATAACACATATGTTCAAATAAGAGATGTGATTACGTGTATTTGCTTGATCTCCTGATATAACAAGCAAGATGGCTGCCATTTTCATGGTACCAATGAATGTGTTGTAACAGGTTTGTCAGAATGAATATATGCTCCTACATTTACATTTAAAAGTGATTTCAGTGGAACTGACAACCAAATGTCATATTTTCTCTTTCATTTTTATCAGTGACTTTCAGTTATATATACAATATTTACAACTTTTATTTACAACACAAAATCCACAATAACTCATTTCCAGATTATGGGCCCTGTTTGATCAAGAGTTCCAATCGATAAAAAGTTTATTTTAAGTCCATTTACTTTGTACAGGCTTATATTATTATCTTCAATGATAACTCTAGCTAAAACAGGAGCCAGAGCATACAGACATGCCAAGCACGCATACATGTCCACCGTGAACTTTGGATCACGTTGACACCAGGTCAACGTTTTAATGAACGTATTTGAACATTGGTACGATATCAGGTTTATGGCTTCATAGGAGGATGAGATGAGATGAACATACACGTATGAAAACAAATGTAGGGCGTCTGAAACGTGGATGCAATACATCCAATTCCATGATAGCAGATAACTGCATGGCAATGATTGCATTTCAAGGTCAACAATAGTGGAAGTGAACATTCGTCTCAATGCAATGACTCGTGTCTTGCTTGATTTATTCATCTCTTGGATGAAAACACATTTCCATTTCAGTTTTGATCACAGCACATCATTAGCTAAGTTTGAGCTTAGATTACAAATAAAACATACATGTACAAATGAACCTGTCGTTACGTAACATTTTCTTCCAGACCATTAATAAATGCTAACATCGAGACTGCATTGTGCAGTCCCACCTACTTCAAATCCTGCCGTTTGACTTACTTCGCACAACAATGAAGTGTTATTTGCTTTCCACTCCTCTCGCTTGACATTACGAAATCGCAGCAGCAGGGTAGCAACATGGCGCCCATATGTCATGTGACCAGCAGTTGACCAATCACAGCGTAGTAGCTCTGAAACCGAGTTGGCCAAACTCTCTCTATATACGGCTCTGGTTTTGCGTTTGACGTGCTGCCACCTACTGGCCTTTTGGTGTTTAGAAGCAGTTATGAAACCCAGAGTTAGCATTACTATCCAGTTTTTAGTTAGCAGTACTCACAACTGCAGTGTCGTTGTTTTCTCTACCTTGTGGATTACGTTTTACTTGGTGCACTCGAGTGAGATTAATTTTTTAATTTCGTTTTAAAAATAAGTTTGTTTTAATTATTTCTCTGAGTTGAGTGTGCTGTTGGATTTTACAGTGCATAGGTCACATCTGCTAAGTACTGCTGGTTACCAGTACTAGGTTAGTAAGTCGACACCGTGTGTGTGTGTGTGTGTGTGTGTGTCCATCAGCATGGAGTGAACGTGTTTACGTTCCTTTTAAAAAGCTGCATTCATGTAATTCATGCAATCATGTGTTTAGTTTTTCGTGCATGCAAGGGGAGCGGGTGAAAGTGAACAAACACGAGTTCACGTGTCTGCGTCGGAGGAAGAAAAGGCAAGGACAAGGACACGCGGCATGCGGGGACAATGTCTCTTAAACACAAAAAGCAGCACACACACGATCGATGCAATGCCGCTGACTTTTATTAACGCTCGCTTCTTTGCGGCAACGAGTGGCCGCCATTGTTGCTCGTCTTTGTCACCGACTCTGTCTCCTCTGTCTCCTTTCTTTTCCTACCCGCTTGGGGCTCCGACCCACCAGGTCCCTAACTAACAATCTAGCGGGCGTCCCTCTCCCCAAAGTCCCCGGCCTCCCTCTGTCGCTGCCGTCCATGCCCAGCTTCCCGGCACCGGCCCGGATGAGACAGGACAACACGTACGTACGTCTCCCGTGTCCCTGTGCTTGTTGTCTTCCGAGTTTTAATCGTCTTAGCGGGTCATCTCTGTTGTTTCAAGTCGTAAATGACCATTTGTATCTGACGTCCAGGCGGGCTCGGGTGTAGGTGAAGACCTCTCATCGTTGCACTTGTGTCTGTTTGCATGTTTATCGGAATGCTCTGGCATGGCTTTGCTACTTGAAGTAGGCCTCGTTTAAAGGCGGCACCCCATATGTGATTGTTGCATGTTGGACCTGAGCAAGCTGAGCAAGAGAAGCACTGCGTCCATCAAACGAGATGCTGATGTGTTTGTTAGAGGACATGCTGGACGCCTCTATTGGCCTTTTCAGGCCCACACCCACTGGTATTTGCCCTGTCCCTGACCCATTGTCTGTAGTTGGACAAAACCCTGTCCATGCCCCAAAACCCTGGTAATTACTCTGATTAACATTCAGAACCACAGTGCTGATCCTGTCCATGACCTAAACACTGTAGTTGGACCTGTCCACGATCCTGTAGATGCCCCAAAGTCCTGGTACTGACCTTGTCCATGTCCCTGTCCATCACACAAACTCTAGTGTTTGACCCTGTCCCTGTCCCTGATGAACATTCCGGCCCACGGTGCTGATCCTGTCCATGACCTGAACTCTCCGCGATCCTGTTGATACCTCATAATCCTGGTACTGACCTTGTCCATGTCCCTGTCCACCACACAAACCCTGGTGTTGACCCTGTCCCTGACCAATTGTCTCTAGTTGGACAAAATCCTGTTCATGCTGTAAAACCCCGGTACTGACCTTGTCCACATCCTCAACTGTTTACTGGTTACTGGTTAAGTCCTGGTTACCTATGCCATTACCGATGTCCTGAACCAAGATGTTGACTCTATTACTGAACCAGTTTCTGACCTTGTGCTTGTCCAAAATACTGCCCATGCCCCAAGACCCTGGCATTGACCCTGATGAACATTCCAAACCACGGTGCTGACACTGTCCATGACCGAAACTCTGTAGTTGGACCTAGCCATGATCCTGTTGGTGCTCCAAAATTCCGATATTGACCTTGTCCATGTCCTTGTCCCCCACACAAACCCTCTAATGTTTGCCCAAATGGTCCAAACAAAAGTTGTGTCCTAGTGTCCACTTTACAAACACTTCCTCCCCTGATGTTTGGTCAGTGTTATTTTTGTGGTGGCAGACATGCTTCAAGTTGGACTCTCTTGGCCCCTGAGGACGTTGGAATCAGAGAATGTCTTCTGGTTGCCATGGTTACTGAAGCTAACGTCCTCTGTTGACCTCACCTGCCAGCATCAACGTGTCAAAACTGACAGCGTTGGTGGCCGTGTTAGGACCCCAAGAGGGGATCGAGGGCGTCAGAATAAGGGCTCCCCCACCCTCACCCCCCTTGGTCTTTCCCAAACATGGACCACACTGCTCGCCTTGCCTCGCCACTCAGCGCTTCCATGAAAGCCTTCAAGAAGAGAGAAAAAAAAATCTGGCACTTCATTAGCGAGCACAGACGGGTGAGTGGGATCGCCCCGTCCCCCCTGGGGAGGGGGGCGGAGTTCCTTCAGAGAAGAGCGCCGCTAATTAGACTTGAGGGGGGAAAGCCGCCAAGCGTGTAATTGCGCGGCAGACGCCGCCCAACGCGTTTATTTCCTGCGCGCCACTTGTTGAGGTGGACGTCATTTTAAGGCAAAGTGAGAAAAGTAAGTGCTTAAAGTAACACCCCCCCGCCAAGACAAACCCCAAACCTTCCCGCCCCTGGCTGTCATGCTAACCGGCCGCTGTACACTTAGTTGTCTCTGCCCTCGTCGTGTTGTGCTGTCACTGTCACCTGCGTACAGCGGCCGCACGTCCATCTGTTTCAGCTCCTTGAACGCACCACGAGGTCTTGTCTCGCTCAGCTAGCATGTTGTTGCATGTATGTTACATGTTCAAACATCAACATGGACTGTGCTGTACTTACTGTACAACACGGGGTGTCAAACAGAGGGTACTGTGGGGGCACTTTGATACATTTTGTACATTAATGATGCTAAAAGTAAAAGTAATGTAGCTCTATATGCTAAGCTATCTTAGCTTATCTTTGTGTCACAGCTGACAAAGCAAATGAATATAGTATATATTCATATATCCCATTCATAAACAATTATAGTAGTCCCTCGCCACTTAGTGCTTCCACTTTCACAGCTTCACTCTATCACGGTTTTTCAAAAATATATTTAATAAATCATTGCTGTTTGTGGTTAAATACGGCCTATAAGTAATAAAACTAAAGCATATTCAAGCCAACTTCACAAACTGCCTGCCTAAATTATGCATTTTCAAGCATTAAAATGGTGAAAGTAAAATACATTCAGAAGACACATTCAAAGATGTTGTGATGATATGTAGTGTCCTACACTGGTCACTAGGTGTCAGTAATGTGACATTGATGACACAATAGCCACTGCAGGAAGTACGGTACAGAACAGGAAGTCAAAAAAGAACAAAAAGGAACTCGCCCGATGCTAACATGTGGCAGTCTATATTATGTCTTATTTATTCGTGCTTCAGCAGTCCCACAAATTGAAGATTTGCAATTTTTGACCCCCCCCCCCAAAAAAAAAATTATATATATATATATATATATATACAGAAAAACCATATATATACTCCACAGAAAAACCATCAAAAATACACTTTTTTTTTTTAGGGGCCACCATTCATTGGTGGTCCCAGCATGTAAGCGGGGCTCTATTGTATAATCAATGTTAATGAAATTATAAGTTAAAGGTTCATTTTAATTATGTCTAAACAGGTTTACTATGTCTTATTTTCTCTTATTATGTCTACTATATTGGGTAATAGGAGTGTAAAGGTGACTATAGGGGTGTTATTTCATGTCTAGAGGGCTCTAATCATGTTAAAAAGTGGATTTAGAAGGTTGTAAACAGGGTTTCTATGCATCTAACTACCAAAATATTCCATTCATAAATGAGGAATCCTACTTTGTGGAAATGATCTTATCTCGGTCGGGTCTGGAAGCAATCAACACCATAAACGAGGAATTATTGTGCTTAATTTTACAATATGCCAAGGGACAATAAAAACAAGCTGCAGGCCACACCCTTGATAATCCAAGTAATGAGTTAGATTAATGTACATGTCTCTGCGGGAAAAAGCAGAGGTTGATCAGATAACAAAGAACGTATAATACTGCGCTATGTACAGTTGCTATGTATGCATTCATTCACTCATAAGCTAACTTGCCGCACAATGAACACTGCACAGAAATAAGAATGTTGTACGTCAAGAAGCGTCAAAAGAACATGTTCTTCTGACAGGAAGTACAAAATGTCACGCTTCTGTTTGTGCCTGAAAAGCATCAAATATCTGTTGGCAAAATGAGTCTTTTCCACTAAGTGTGCGTGTGTGCGTGTTGTCGGTCATGACAGCAATGGCTCGGCCACGTCGGAGGATTTGTTCTGGAAGCTGAACGCTCTGCAGATGTTCGTGTTGGACCTCCACTGGCCCGATGCCGAGTTCGCCAAGCACCTGGAGCAGCGGCTCAAACTGATGGCCAGTGACATGATGGAAGCCTGCGTCAGGCGGTGACACCGCACGGAACGCACATCTTCCTCAACATTCTCCTCAGAACATCATCTGACACCTTTTTTGTTGTCCCGCAGAACAAAATTCGCGTTTGATGGCAAAATGCAGAAAGCCAACAGGTCGACGGACTTCCGAGTGCCGCTGTGTGTGTGCACCATGTTGAACATTCTGATGGACGCCAAGAGACAATGCTCCAAACTCTGCGTGCTGGACACCGGGCAGGAGGTAACACTAGAACATCATGTCTATACCATTGTTCTCATCGGAAATCACGTACAGTAATTCCTTGTTTATCATGGTAAATTGGTTCCAGACCCGACTGTGATGAATGAATTTCCACCAAGTAGGATTCTTTATTTATAAATGAATAATATCGTCATAGTTAGAGCATAGAAAACAACCTTCTAAATACATTTTGGATCCTTAATAGAGCCCTCTCTATCTGTTATTTCATAGACATGAAATAACACCCCTATAGTCACCCTTACACTCCTATTACCCAACATAGTAGACATAATAAGAAAAAATAAGACATATAAGGCATAGAAATCCGGTTTACAGCTTTCTAAATATGTTTTTTAACATTATTAGAGGCCTCTAGACATTAAATAACACCCCTATAGTCACCTTTGCACTCCTATTACTCAGTATAGTAGACATAATAAGAGAAAATAATTTGTTAGTCCTGAAAACAGCTAAAATGTTACTATTTTAATGTTAGCAGTGCTAACATTAACATGCAAAACTTGATAGCATGATAGCGCTAAGTGTCTGTCACTGTTAATACTAATGAAAATGGCTAAAAATGCTACTATGCTAACATTGGCGTGCTAACATGCTACTCTTAGCATGTTAGCACATAATTATGTTCTGTGTATTTACTGACTGTTGCAGTTAGTTACATTTGCTGTTCTGTGGTTGTCATCACGCTTTGATAACGATAATGATGATGCTTTGAACTCCAAGTTTTGTTTGACTTTTGAGTCAGGTGAAGTCCAAACTGTACCACTTTGGAGGTTCCGCTGTATGCACGCCAATGACAAAAGTCTGCGTTTGTTGTTTTAATGAACTCCAAAGAAATGTCCTTCAGTTGCTCCCCGAGGACTCATCAAGTTTTTTAGACATGAATTGAAGGAAGCAGACGGTCATGTGACCAGGCGTTCAGCATTATTCGCACTCGCGAGGACGCACTCTTTAAACGTGAAGAGAAACTCTCAGAGGCGTCGCCATGACAGCCGCTTTATTTCTCATTCAGGTGTTTTGAAAGTCAAGACTTTCCGCAGTTGTTTTTTTTTTCTGCTCTCTGCTGGCGCCTGAAGAACAGGAAGAGACGCTAAAAGCTTCTCCCGCCGCTGAGCGGGTCAAAGTGTGGCATCAGCTGCTAAAGCCTCAGCCTTTCTTCTAAACACGCCGCCGCTTGATTGGCTGGGAGGCGAGCGTGAGGCGGCGGCCTTGACGCCAATGACAGCCAAAACACCCCCCCTCCCTCCCCCCGCCCCCCACCCCCTCAGACGCCAGCAGCCTGTTAGAGAGCTAACAAATACGCCATGAATCAATCATATTTTATGCCACTGCAACAGCAAACAATACCAACATTAAACCTCTCACGGCTGACTCCTTAGACATCCGTGTATACAGTAATCCCTCGTTTATCGCGGTTAATTGTTTGCAGACATGACCGTGATAAGTAAATTTCCATGAAGTAGGATTCCTTATTTCTAAATGGTATATTTTGGTAGCTAGAGCATAGAAAAGCTACCTAAAACCTTCTAAATACACTGTTTAACATGATTGGAGCCCTCTAGACATGGAATAACACCCCTATAGTCACCTTTACACTCCTATTACCCAATATAGTAGACATAATAAGATAATATAAGACATCTAAGACTTGTTTACGACCTTCTACATATGGGATTTAACATGATTAGAGCCCTCTAGACATGGAATAACACCCCCATAGTCACCTTTACACTCCTATTACCCAATGTACTAGACACAATAAGAGAAAATAAAACATGATACACACGTCATGGCGGATACTAGAATTTACATATACATAACACATTTTTGATGTAGGCCAGAAAAAATGAGGTACCCCGCCACTGGTACTAATGTATATATAATGTGATACAATACAGCTGTGATGAGAAAAATGCTTTTGCACTTTGCTTGCAGGCCCATAATATATAGGATAAAGAAAACTAGTCTGGGTTGCGGCACTTTACTTGCAGGCCCACAATAAGAAGTATGACGATTAATAGGATATGCCTCTGTGCTTGGCTTGCAGGCCCATAATACAAAGTATGAAGAATAATAGGACGGGCTGATGTGCGTTACTTGTACCCCAAAAGTGATTATGACCGTCTACTATCTAAATGCACAGCATCGATTCTATTGGGTGTGATTCGGTAGTGTACCTAATGAAGTGTCCAGTATGTCATGAAGGTTATGCTGCTTGTCCAATGATGACATCACTTTAACAAAGACAATAATACAAGACGTTTAACGTATATAATTGTCTCCTCCTTTTGCAATGTCCCTCCTCTGTCTCTCGTGTCCTCCTGCATGTCCTTGCTTGGCCCCCAGACTGACAAACAATGGGTAAGTTGTTGGGTTCCCCCCACACCCCTCTTCAAACATTTCCATGTCATCTCCACACAAACCGGGGGCGCTGTAACACCCAACTAACTGAACAAACGTTGTTAGTGGAAAAAGCACATGAGCAGCAATGGGGAATGTGGGGACAAAGGAATCAAATGCTCACGAACCGATAAAGAACGCCAACTTAAAGTAGATAGTGGCGCACTTTGTGGGTCAGAAGCCACGGAGTGCTTTTCCACACGTTTCACATGAAATGTAGTGTGCATCCTTGTCAAAGCACAGGGATGTCCCACTGGCCACGATTGGTACTGCAGCATTTGTGGCTCCCGCAAGAAAGTGCTGCAACAAAGTCAGCAGTTGAGGCGCCATCTTGTAATCTTCAAAGCACTCGAGGACATTTTGTGGAGGAGAAAAAAAAACGGAGCTCGCTGTGGTGACCTCGTTGGATCTGCAATTTGTCAGCGATCCGTGCGCTTTGTTGATTGAAATTTTTAATTTGGGTGCTCTTTAGACGGCCGCTGAAAGGCCATTGTGGCGCCGTGAACTCCCCCGCCGCCGCCATTCAGTGCTCCGAGCCCCCGCCTCCGAGCCCCCCCGCCGGGGAAAAGGTGCCATGAATATGTTTTTTTTAGAGGGGCCAAAGCGGACGTGAAATGGCGGATTAATTGAATCCTGTGTGCGCCTTTGGTCCTCGCAGCTGGACGGGTGCTTTACAGGCGCACAAGGCTGCGCTAATTGTAGCGCGCGCACAAAAAGTATCCTTCAGATTCCTGCGCGTCTTCCACCGCCGCCCGGAATGTCTTTCACACGCATAATTGTCCTATTAGCTGCTTAACTCACTCGCGCCATGTTCACTGTCTCTTAGTGTGTGTGCGCGTGCGCGTGCGTGCAGGCGTGCGTGCGTGCGTGCGTGTGTGTGTGTGTGTGTCAGTCAAAGCCATAAAAAAATAAAGTTGTCTTGGTGCTCCTCCCCCACAGCAACAGTATCACTCCAAAATCGATGTCCTCATCGATGAGGCGTTCAAAGACATGGTTTCTTCTCTCGTTTCGAAGGTAACACCCACTTTTAAAAAATCTTCGATATGTTTTACTCTATTATAGTCATAATTATGAATAATTATTTTATTTTAATTTGTTTTACTTACTGACTTCCAGTCTATATATTTCATATTTATTTTTTTATTTCAGGTCTTGGTTTAAAATGTTTTGAATGCAGTTTTGCATTATATTTGATCAGTTATCGTTTTTGCTTTGTTTGAGAAAATATTTTATTTCTATTTATTTTATTCTTTTTTTCATATTTTCAATTTTTATTTGAATGTCTTCCATTTCAGAAATGTACAGCTACAGTATATATTTCCATAATATACTGTATTTCCATTTCGGTTTGATCAAATAAGAACGATAATAAATATCATTTGTTTCTATTATTTTGATCATAAATACATATAAGTATATTTTGATGTGGTGACAGTGACACTATTAGTTTATATACTTGGTGTTTGCTAAAAATGAAAGCAATCAAATGAAAAGTATACCAAAGAATGTATTTTTAGTTTGCTGCAGGCTAAAGAGCTAAAGAAATTGTTGCTATTATGTATTGTTTGTGTGTTTTAGCTGTCGGCGGTCCTCGGCAGCGTCCTGTCCAAACTGTCGAGATACGACGAGGGCACCTTCCTCTCCTCCATCCTCTCCTTCACGGTGACGAGACGCCAAACTGATAATGCGGCGGAAATGGAATCAGTTTGACTCAACTCAGTTCCTTTCTTTCTTTCTTCTTCTTCTCGCTCCTCCTCCTGAAGGTGAAGGCAGCTGCCAAATACGTGGAAGTGCCCGTAAGTTTCTCTTTATTCTTACAGAGCAAGAAAAATGTGCGTTTCACGTCAGGAACAAGAAACCAGACGAAACACACACACACACACACACACACACACACAGGTGAGGGGAGCGCCCCACCGCGAAACAGCTGACGGTGGCCTCGCGTAACCTTCTTAATCCCCTGGCCCGCCACCGCGCGTCCCCGCCCACTCCAGACTTCCTGCTCTTCAATGACAATCTAACCGCCACCGCAGCTTCTTGGTCTTTTGTGTGCTGGCAACCTGAGGCGGCTAAGCCTCGTCTCCAGGTGGGATGAGGGTGTGTGTGTGTGTGTGGGGGGGGGGGGGGGGGGGGGGGGGGGGGGGGGTTTGGTCCTGTTGGGAGGCCACGCCCCCACTCCGTTTCTCACGACAACGCTGAGCTCACAGGTGCGCCGGGACAAGGTTCAATTTGGTTCTCACTGATATTCCCACGCTTCCACGACCTCCACGGGGGATCAAACCGTGCACGTGAAATATCAACATTTTGTTTTAGCTTGATTTCAAACTTCATTTGCTGCTGTTAATACATAAAATATAGAAAAATAGTTCATAAAATACACAAAATTGGCATATTTTGGACAAATGGTGATGAATCATGATTCATTCATAACAAAGCCAAGTACACTGTGTTCCAAATGAATATGCAAACGATATTTTTCTCTGATTTTGTTAAAGCGATATACTGTAAATGGCAGTCGTCATAAACCTTGACAACGTCACTGATCAAACCTCCCGACGATAATTATTAAAAACGTCAAATGCACTGTTCCACGTGGTTATGCACAGCAGAGCTTCAAAGCATTTCACTGCTTGTTAAGAACCCAAAATGGTCGTTTGTTGAGTTTGCAGCATAAGGAGGTCATATTTACTGAAAGCAAATGCTATTTCAATCGCTAACACTTGAACAGGCCAGGTTACATGTTAGCATAAGATCACTTCTGTGAAGGTTGCATCAAACCTTCACAATTCTTACATTCAACTTGGGAGTTTTTGGAGCGTTTCTGCTTGAGTTTCTTTGCGAGGTGTCAGAATAGCCCCCCGCAGCTGTTGTTTTGTTGTGATCCGCCTCCCACCCTCATAGATTTTTTGCTAGACGACACTCCATAGGTTCTCAATTGGGCGGAGGTCAAAGGAAAGATGGGGGCCAACCATGAGTTTCTCTCCTTTGATGCCCATAACAGCCAGTGACGCGTTAAGGAGAGCAACGCTAGCAATGTGCGGCTTGATACTGAAATATCGATACTTCAATACCAGCTCCTTCATGTTCGGAAATCAAAATAGTGATACTTTCGGCTATATTGTAAGTCACCCCTCTACGTCAGTATACTTCAGGGTTTAAAATCAATCGATAAATGTCTCGTGTTCTTTACGACACTACTTTTTGAAATTTACCAGACGCATGAGGTGAATTTGCACATAGTATCGGATTGGTATCGTCAACATTTTTACCCAGTATCAGATGGGAAATGAAATCAGTGGTATCGCACATCACGAGAGAACACACTGCCGCAATCTTTACTTCCGTAAACACATGGAAGCGCGAGTGATGTCGTGCTTTTGGACGCTTTGCGTTCACACGACCGAGTGGCATTCGTTTGGTAATGTGGACGAGGACATGACAAATGGGATTTCAACAAAAAAAAAACGAATTGTGCATCGTACCCTCCGTGTCCCACCAGGTGCACACAAGCACATGCTCCGTTATTCACGTTGTAACTACAGCGGTCAAATGATCAGATCAATCAATCAATCGTGATTTATCACCGGGTGTCTGAAACATGCGCATTTTCTGTATTTTATGAAATATTTAAGAGGAAGAAGAAGCTTTGTTGTCCTTGCAAGGGGGTACAGTCAAATTCTGTTTGGCTCCCTGTAGCAGCAGCATGTTCTAGTCCCAAAATGAAAAAGATATCATGTGATTAAAAAATACTAATAATGATAAAATAGTAAAAATAAGTTCTGAAAATGTTAAATACTTGCAACACATTCAGACTTTAATAGCTTTTTTTCTGTTCTTTTAGGTATTCGTCTGACTGTGATTCATGTGATCATTTGACCGCTGTAGTTACAACATGAATAATGGAGCATGTGCTTGTGAGCACCTGGCGGGACAGGAAGTCGGCTTTTACTTGACTGTGTTGTCTGAAAGTTGACGAGCAAGCACAAGAAGACGATTAGTGTTCGAGGAGGCCACCGTGACAAGAAACTATTGTGTGTATGTGTGTGTTTCTGCGTGTGCGTGTGCGTGTGTGTGTGTGTGTGTGTGTGTGTGTGTGTGTGTGTGTGTGGCTGGAACTGTGCCCACGTCTCCGACCTGTCACACGTCTTTGTCACCTCGTCGGCGTGAGACGACACATGGGAAGAAGATTGCCACTCAGCCTGGAGGGGCGGGATGAGGTTCAGCATCTCAGATGACACACACACACACACACACACACACACACACACACACACACACACACAAGTGAGTGCTATCGTGCGATGTCACCTACATTTGCGCTGATACTTCACAAGTGTGTCATACCTGAGTGTGTGTTACTGCTTGCATGCACAAGCCAAGCTAGACAACGTAACGCTTGCACACATTTTGGAGGTTTGGGGACCCCCAAAAGGGTGGAACTACATTGTATAATAAATCAAGAAGAGGTCCACTTGATCTGAGGTTGTTTAACAGTTGTTCTTTCGTAACATATTTTGCTAAATTCCTTAAAGGGTCCCTGACATGACTCATCAACTTTGCTTGAATACTATTGTTTGTAATTATGTTCTACATTGTTAGATTTTTGAAAGAGAACAGCAAATTCGCAAAAATGACATTTATAGTTCATGGCGCCAGCTTTTCAGTCAAATTTCCGGAAGTGACGCAATCGGAGTACCATCACTCAGCTACACAAACGTGGCAGTGTGCAAGACAGAGGTTGTTTACAGTGATTATACCGAAGATTTGTGCGATGTGTCAGTAGTTTTCGAGGAGAAAAGAAGGGAGAAACATTTGGAGATGGAATAGAGAACTTGCAGAGCGTGGACTTAAGCCTTAAGATGGTAAGTGTAAATTACTCAGGAGTTGCTTATCCTTCAATTGTTGTTTTAAATCAATTAAATCAATTATTGTTTTAAACATATCACTGTGAAAAGATGTTTTCTATAACATGTATAATGTTTTTCAGCCTTGTTGCTATCGTGGAATAGTGTTGACATTGGGTATACAAAACATGACTTCCTCTATTCTTTGCCAACTGTGTACCCGTGGAATAGCATCCTTTCTCAAAATGCTTTCAAGCCAAATTCTTCTTGTAAAGGTGTTCCTTCAGAGCAGTCAGTCATCAGTGAAATGAGCACTGCAAAGAACGGAACTCGAGGTGGGCGTCCATCTGTCTGTCCTTCGCTGCACTCGCTTCGCCATTTTTGTCTTAAAGCTTTCTCTTTTGGGAAAAAAAACAACAGTATCACTCGGACATGACAACTATTTGGATGAAAAATATACTGAACCAAGTCCACCATCTACCTCGAGAAGCGTTTGTTTACTCTGCTATAAATGTCATTTTTGCGAATTGACCGTTCACTTTTGAAAATCGAACAATGTAGAACATAATTACAAACAATGTATACAATACAGTATCTAAGCAAAGTTGACGAATCATGTCAGCGACCCTTACGTGTGAAGGGCATCCCTTACATAAGCACGGGGTCTGCCAAAAGCCCCCGTTCCCGAAAATTGAAGGATGGAAGGAGTAACTGCTGGTAACGCCACACGTCATTTGTCATGCTTTTTGGAGTCTGCTTAAGTGTTGTTGAATGAACGAGTGGAGCCCCCTTCGCCTTTGTCACCATGGACGTTGCGCAACATTTAATCATGGATGTTGCTGGATACGTTCCCTCTCAGCTAGTTAGCGTGCGCCATGTTTGTTACAATGCCGCCATGTTTCCATCAGCATCATGAAAAGAAACAGAAACCCGCAACAGACCTGCAAGTACACAACCTTTGCACTTGTAGACCCATGGACACACAACACATGGTACCCGGTGCTTATGTGCAGGAAATAAGGATTTTCTGTGGTTTCTGGGTGGTAGATTGTCAGTAGAAGAGTTTTGGGGGATGGTCCATATAAAACGGATGAAAACCTCTAAATCCAATTAATCCGTTCCAGAAACCCCCAATTTTTTCCATGCAGAAAATGATGCAAAAATAATTACAAATGACAAATAAATGGACAGCTCAACATTTAACATCATGTACCTAGTTTTGGTGGAACCCCCCCCCCACACACACACACACGCACACACAGCACCAATTAACAAAATAACACAAAATAAACTACAGTTTGCAAAAATGTAAAAAAAAATCTGTTAAATATCAGCTTCGTAGAACCAATATTGGATAAAATTGGGAAGTCTGGCACCCTTGTCTCGGTACAGCCCACTGCCTTTCTCTTTTGTGCGGTCAGTGTGTTTGTTACGTTGTGTGTCTCTCTCTTGTGCGGCAACTCTGACAAACAAACGCTGTTGTCCTAAAATGGCACCCGCGCCCCACACTGCCAATTGCTCGATCTCATGCAAGTATCGCAAGATTTTGTCTTGATGGCGACCTAAACAAACCGCAAGGGTATTTTGGATGCTAAACAAGCTGGCGAACACAAGCCAAGGCAAAATTTTAGCAAACATTTTGGATGTTAACCGAAAAAACGCGCTAACCGGGGCGGACTTTAACCAAGGTACCACCGTACTGCTTTCTCCTGGGCACACAAGATGGTCCGTAGATTATGGAGAATGTTATTTGCTAATGTTCTGTGATGGCATGAGGAGTTGGTGGTCTTGATTGTGGGTGAGAATTGCCGTCCTGGCAGGTGGCTCGTCCGATGAGGTGATCCTGCTAGTCAGAGCTGACACGCCTCCTCAGATGATGAAGATGATAGGAGAAAAGACCAGCAAGGAGAAGAACTTACTGACCTCAAAGTGTCCTCCAGAAGATTTGACAATCCTCCATCTGTAGCTCTCACCTGTCCACTGTGGAGGAGCGTGACGAGTCTGATGTCCATCACCCCCCCAAACCTCATACCAGATGCCCCTGCAGTCATGTGACCCCGCTTTAACCTCTGCTATCGCACTGTTTTCCCGCCTGGTGGTCCGTCTGGATTACAGACGCCTGACTGACTGGTCTCAGCGTGTCACTCCGTGTTAGTGTGCGTGTGTGTGTGCGTTGCATTACACTGGAATGCATGCACTTTGCATCGTTGATGCATGGACAGTACTGTAACACACACTTCCTGTCATCAAGACGGCAAGGACGGTGGCGTTTGTGTTGTTGTGTTGTGTACACCTTCGGTTCTGAAATCTTCTCCGTGTGAAAGCAAACACTTTGTCACTTTGCTCAGGCTCCATTTCCTCGTTTAGCGGCGTCAAGCTGACGTGAAGCGCCCCCTCCACAGCACTCCCCATGATCCTCGCCCCCCCCAACCACCGCCACCACCTCCCCTTTCCCCATGGGGCGATTCATGGCGGCTCAAGAGGAGCGACTGTGAAAGATGTCAAAGCAATTACAAAAGCATTACACTTGTAATCCCCCCGACAACACCAGTGGGAATCACCGTATCGCTACTATGGGTGTGTGTGCGCGTGCGTGCATGCGTGTGTGTGTGTGTGACAGAGGAGCTTTGACTCGTGTTTTTGCAGTAGGTCCTTCAAAACAGCAGAGCGCTCCTGTCATAGAAAGGATCTTTGACTTTTGCAGTAGGTCCTTCAAAACAGCAGAGCGCTCCTGTCATAGAAAGGATCTTTGACTTTTGCAGTAGGTCCTTCAAAACAGCAGAGCGCTCCTGTCATAGAAAGGATCTTTGACATGAACTGGTACTCGGCTTTGTGAAAACGAGTCCTCCGAAACAATTGAATGGAACATCCCTGCAATCCAGTCAAGAAGACATGAATGTAAGATGAGATGTTGACAGGATGTTCTGATGTGCCCTACAGAAACCGGGAATGGACCTGGCTGACACCTACATCACCTTTGTGCGTCAGAACCAGGACATTCTGCGTGAGCGCATCAACGACGAGCTATACATCGAGAAAGTGTTTGATGTGAGTGAGCCTTCTTATTCATATTCTCATTCTTGTACGGTGGAACCTTGGTTAGCGTCATCAATCCCTTCCAGAAGAAACGTATGCTAACCAAATCCATTTTTCCCTTGAAGAAATAATGTCAATCCAATTCATCTCTTCCGGAAAGCCAAAATGTTAAAGGCAAATTGCATCGACAATCCTTGTGTGAGACATGAACACACATCTTTCTCTTTTCTTTGTCTTCTAAACATATAAAAACAGCGAAAAAGACGCAGCTAAGAATGCACGTAATGGGACGCGTCTATTCTGCCGAGAAAGCCTTCTGGAAAAAACTCCAAAAAGCATCAACAACGCTCCGTTTACATAATGTGACCTTCATATTAACCAGGCTACATCGACTGTTATGATTTTTATTAACATTGTTACGCCAAAGAACTACTTTCCTGGCGGAGTGACACCTCGCCACACCACACTGGCTAGTAGGGTTGGCCGATCATTTTTATATACCGGTATAAATTCTTCCAGTGATAAGAAAATTACCGGTATAAATGATAAGTTGAGTTGATGACGTGTTTTTCCTGCGACTGCGCTCGGTGGCGCATTGTATAGACGCATTGGCGCCTCACTTGTACCACAACAGAAGAGAAAAAGAGCGTGGGTGAAGGCGGAGGAGAAGCGGACACGAAAGACAAAGAAATTGTCGCTAAACGCGGAGGTACCGCTGTAATATGGAAGCGGTTGGGTTTCGATGGAGCAGATGTGGAGCAAGAGACCACAATATGCAAAGTTTGCAAGGTGGGAACACGACAACTTTGTTCTACCATCTCAAGCGCAAACACAGAGTTGAGTACGAAGGGTGTCATGAAGCGTGCGACAGTGTCAGCGAGCGTGTCTACACCTACCCAGTCCAAAATACAAATGCTCTCATGGCCTTCCTGGCAACAGGAAAGCAAACGATGGCACGTACTGACTGATGCAGTGTCATATTATTTAGACAAAGACATGATGCCTTCATGCTCAGTCCAAAAGGACAATAATTAGCTGTACAGTATTACTGTCGAAGGCGTTTTAATAGCGCGCTCCCAAGGCACAATAGGTGTGTCACATTACCTGCATTGATGAGCTGCCTCTTTTTATCCGTTTTTATATCTTTAGAAGGCACAGAAAAGAGAGGCGCGTGTGTTCTGGTCTCACATAAGAATTGTGGATGATGGGCAGTTTTCCTTGAACAATAAACACGTCTTTATGGTTTTACAATGGCAGTTTGACACGAATAAGACAATTCTAAATGCATACCTAAGACGTGATTGTTGCCAAAGACACAATGTGTCAGCGAGATCTACTTTTTAGGCTACCTTCACACTCGACCAACTCGCCATGGAAAGGCACGGTTTCCCATGCAGGTACTCAACGATGTCGGCAAAATTTCTTCTTGTCAGTGGAAAATTCTGTTTGAAAAGTGTCACTGAAGCGGCTCCTGCCACACACACGCTCCTCTCAACAGACGTCGCAGCAAGTTGCACACAAACTGCCATCGCCAAAATTAACCATTTCCATTTCCATCAATCACTTGGTTAAGAAAGTATGGACTCCCCATGCACAAAATCCTTGAAATTGCCACAAGAAGCGACCTTTACTTGCGCAAACACACAGAAATGCGTGCGACGTCACTCGGATGCTTTGCATTCACGTTCACGAGTTGCATTTTTACAGTAATGTGAACGAGCACATAAAAAATGGGCATCATACCCTGCAGTGTGAACATAGCCTTGCGTTTCTCACCGTCTTTATCAAAACTTGACTTGGCAAACAACTATGGGGTCAACGGCCGATGACATCACAGACAGGCATCAGAGCTGACTTTCGCTTCCTGTTTCCATGTATCAACAAGCTAACAGGATGCTAACAAGGAAGGACGTTTGGTGCTAAAAATACATGAAGAATGCAGCATATTAATAGCGCAACAAGACGCGTGCCATATTGTACACTAACTGGAGCGTGGACGCAAACCGAGGCAAGATCCTGGTGTGATTTTTTTTTTTTTGTTTAATGTTAACTGAAAAACAGGCTTTGTTTCTTCACTTTTATTTTACCGGGTAAGATCAATTGAGAACCTGGCCATGACCTGGCAGGAAGCCCCAGCAAAAAGTAAAAACAATGAAACCGTCCAACCAATGAGGCAACATACTGTAAATGCTAATGTACATCCCGGGGCCTTACTTGTAAAGCTTGCGCACGCACGTATGAGGGAGGGGTGCCTTAATTCCTGGCAAACATGTCAGTTTTTATGTTTCCTCTTTGAAGATATTGTACGGTTTGTGCAAAACATGAAAGGGTGCCAATGATGGTGACCAGGGGTCTCGCTTCTCAAGCTCGCGTACGCACAAAACGGGGTTGACAAGCTGCATACGCCGTTTTGCACGCCAAGTATGGTCGCTATAACAACACAATTTGACGTGGGAATGTGTGCACCGATATGCACTTTTTGGAGACGTGGCAAAGAGGCCCACACATTTGAAGAGGTGAAGTGAAATCATCTTTTTGTCCTCTTTCTTCTTCCTCTCCTTTTTCTTCTCCTCCTTCTCCCTCTTTTATTCCCCTTCTCCTCCTTTTCTTTTTCTCCTTCCTCCCCTTTCTTTTCTTCTCGTTCTCTCCTCCATCTCCTCTTTCTTCTTCTATTGTTTCTTCTTCTTATTCTCCTGCATTCTTTTTTTGACTTCATCAGCAGCGCCATTCGATGTTTCGCCATCTTTGTTTTCAGTCTAAACATTCCAGTAATGCTTGTGACGTTCACCATCTAGGAGGCACGTTCAAGAGCCTCACACAGCCGCACTCACACCCTCACACATGTAATATTTCTCAAGCCACGGTGCCTGCTTGTCCTCCACAAGCTTCCCTGTTGCGGCGCATCCAAAATATTTTAGCTAGGAGTTGTTAAACACGCCTCAGGAATCGATACGGTGGACATGACGCCTCAGACCTTTGTGCACATTAGCAGCATGCGGCCCAGCCATGGATTGATGCTGCTGCTTTACGGGTGTGTGTGTGTGTGTGTGTGTGTGTGTGTGTGTGCGTGTGTGTGGGTATAATGGGCCTCTCAAGCGTCCAGTCACGCTCCGAGGAGGCGGGCCTCGACCCGTCTCCCGCTCGGCCTCTCGGCGTCCTCACAGGCGTTTACTGCGTGATGAAGATAATGGGACACGTCGTCATCATCATGGCGATGTTTAAGCGAGGGAGGCGTGAGGGAGTCCAAGCTCTTTTCATTGAACTAACCAAGTAGACGGGCCGCTGTCAGGGACACGCCCCCTTGCAGCGCCCCCCCACCAAAAAAAATCAGCAATCTTATGAATCGTCACTTCCCTCATATTTATTAATCACGTCACCGACGGTAGAAATAAGTGACCCCCTCCCAAATATTCTAGTTAGCATTTGTATGATATTTGCACTCTAGTATTTATTTTCATTATCATCATCTTCATCATTATTATTTCATATGATGATATTTATTCATCTTCGTAGTCGTAGTATACTTAGTATTACAGAATGTACAAGTAGAACAATATCATCATACAGTACGTGAGTATTTCTTCAAATAAAATATTATGAATGGGTATTTCCTCAAATGAAAATGTTCACAGCAAATTATTGGCTGAAAGAAAATCCTGTTGTAAAAGAAATGTTTGTAGCAAATGATCATTTCCTCAAATAAACTGTCACTGTTATTGTGAATGAGTAGTTTTTCAAATAAAACACTGAGTCGGTATTTCCTCAAATAAAAATGTTTACAGTAAATTATTATTTCCTCAAATAAAATACTTTTGTGAATGGGTATTTCCTCAAAGAAACTGTTATTGTGAATGAGTAGTTTTTCAAATAAAACACTGTGAATGGGTATTTCCTCAAATGAAAATGTTGATTGTAAATTATTATTTCCTCAAATAAAATACCATTGTGAATGGGTATTTCCTCAAATAAAATGTTATTGTGAATGAGTAGTTTTTCAAATAAAACACTGAGTCGGTATTTCCTCAAATAAAAATGTTTACAGTAAATTATTATTTCCTCAAATAAAATACTTTTGTGAATGGGTATTTCCTCAAATGAAAATGTTGATTGTAAATTATTATTTCCTCAAATAAAATTTTATTGTGAATGAGTAGTTTTTCAAATAAAACACTGTGAGTCGGTATTTCCTCAAATAAAAATGTTTACAGTAAATTATTATTTCCTCAAATAAAATGTTATTGTGAATGAGTAGTTTTTCAAATAAAACACTGAGTCGGTATTTCCTCAAATAAAAATGTTTACAGTAAATTATTATTTCCTCAAATAAAATACTTTTGTGAATGGGTATTTCCTCAAATAAAATACTGTGAATGGGTATATCCTCAAATAAAAATGTTTACAGCAACTGCTTATTTCCTCCAATAAAATAGTGAGAAATGGTATTTCCTGAAATAAAAGTGTTTGCAGCAAGTTATTGACCGAAATCAAGTGCTGATGTAAACGACTATTTGCTCAAGTACAAATGGAACAAGAGTCAACGTAATCCCATCCGAATGTTTCCAGCAAGTTCTTTCCCGTGTGGGTAGATGATGGTGTGCTTGGTAGTGCTTCTGGAAGAAATGTCACCCGTCTCAGTGCCAAAACAGGAACATGTGTCATTTGTAGAAATTGTATCATTACTTTGACACCAGCGGGGGGCTGCCACCGCCTCGGCAAGCCTAAACACACCCCCCATCCCCGATCGGGCCTTCTGACAGGACCGCCCCGTCCGCCCCGCCACCCCCACCATCTTCCCACCATCTGCTTTCACTGTCGTCCTCTAATTTGCTCAATTAAGGAGCTCCTTCATCTTCAGTTTACGCGCAGTTAATGCTGCACGTGAGTGTGTTTGTGTGTGTGCGTGCGCGCGCGTGCACGTATGTGGGTGTGTGTGACGGGTAGCAGGCTAGAAGGATGTTGAAGGAGGACATGAAGCACTGGACGGTTTAGACCCAAGTCAGTGGGAGTGTGCGGAGGTTATGTTAGGTCACGTATCATAGTACAGGCCATGCTATGATAGTCAAGGGTTATTTATTGCCATATGGACGTGTAAAAATAGCATTATTCCGTTTCAGAGACTGAACTTTTGCCACGATAACATTTAGAAATGTTATTTTATGTCATCATGTAGCACGGAGCTATTTCATGATCTAGTTTTGCTGTTGGTGAATTGCAAACTCCTGCAAGTTTGAGAACTAATTTGCAATTTTTTTGAAATATTTCATTCATTGTTTATGTATTGTAAATGCATTGGAATAATAATAACAACTCGGGGTGCAGCAGTACAGTTGGATATTTTTTCCATCCAAAAAGAAATGTCCATGCCTGTTTTAACTTGTATTTCACTGGAAGGACCGAGAGTTTTTCAATGCAAGGTATGTGGTGCAGCTACACCCGCCTCATTTTCTGCTCTGGAAACTGAGAACCATATCGAACAAAAGCAGCAGCTTGTCAAAATAATAATCAAATAAATAGTTGATAGATTCAATAATATTTCAATCAAACTGCGGAGCCTTCATTATTTCCTATTCCCTGCTAGTAAACATTACAATTATAAAATAAACCACAATTATCCGAATGACAATACAGCTGACGTCAAGGCAACACAACAGACTGAAGTCATGACTATGAATGCTCATACAAGAACATGGAAGTGGCGCTGGCTGTGCAAGGCCTTACTGGAAGCACACATTAAGGGCTTTGGGCGCACCTGCCAGTCAGCGAGTGACGTGTGGATGCACACTCCTGATCAAAATCTTAAAACCAGTTGGAAAATAGCTGGAATGATCATTTTGCACATTTGGATCTTAATGAGGTTCTAAGTAGAGCTACAATATGCAAAAACAAGAAGGGGGAGTGAGACAAAAAGCACTTTGAAAAAGTCATTGATTGAAAACAACAATTCAACTGAAATAGGCTGTTTATCAGCTGATCAAAAGTTTAAAAAGCCTATTTCAGTTGAATTGTTGTTTTCAATCAATGACTTTTTCAAAGTGCTTTTTGTCTCACTCCCCCTTCTTGTTTTTACATATTGTAGCTCTACTTAAACCCTCATTAAGATCCAAATGTGCAAAATGCTAATGCTAGCAATTTTTTAACTGGTCTTAAGATTTGGATCAGGAGTGTATTTTTATTTTTTATTTTCTCTTACTATATTGGGTAACAGGAGTGTAAAGGTGACCATAGAGATGTTAATTCATGTCTAGAGGTCTCTAATAATGTAAAAAAAAACATATTTAGAAGGTGGTAAACTGTCTCATATGTCTTATATTTTCTTATTGTGTGAGTCTATATTGTGTCGTATTTGTCTTATTTTCTCTTCTTATGTCTACCATATTGGGTAACAGGAGTGTAAAGGTGACTATAGGGGTGTTATTCCATGTCTAGAGGGCTCTAATCATGTTTAAATGTGTATTTAGAAGGCTGATTTCAGCCCTCAAATGTGAATATTTTTTAAAATTTCCCTCATCATCCATGAAAGCAGAACTATTATTTTTGTGTTTTAGGCAAAAGAAAATATTCACACGCATCAGCTTTGGACAGACGTGTTTGCCTCTTTTCTGCTATGTTGCCGAGCAAACCGCTAACTGCTTCATATTGATGTGGTCCATCTAGGGCAGGGATGTCCAAAGGGCGGCCTAAGGGCCATTTGTGGCCCATGGCTGGCTTTTATCGGCCCTCTGCACATTTTCAAAATACAATTAAACAAGAAAATGAACAAAAAAGAACAAGAAAAATAGAGGAAGATGAGTATGTTTTAGTATAACGCCGTCATATTGATGTAAAACATTGGAACATTGCAACAAAAAAAGCATCATGTCAAGATACTGTGAGGAAAAAGTAATCATTTTGACAATTTTCGCAATTTTCACAACAGAAAACAAATGAAGTTGCAATTTGGGGGGAAATTAGGCTTGGAAAATGTTCCATTCCCATAATATTTTGACTTTATTCCCATAGTACCACAAGAAAAAGAAAATGACAGGAAAACAGTTGAAATATTTGTAAAATTGAAAAACGACACCAAAACGTTTTACAAGCACAGCACCAACCTACTATGAGGAAAAAATACCAATTTTTCCGTGCTGATTTTTATGATAGAAAAGGGATAAAGTTGCAGTTTTGGGGGAAATGAGGTCAGGGAAGAGTTGTGATGTTGGCTTTTTGTGAGGGTTCACAGACTTCCTTTCAAGCGACGCAAACGTGACGAACGTGAGCGCAGCTTTCAGAAGTTTCTTGTCTTGGAAGTCAGCAGCGAAGACGGTCAAAGGTTTGAGCCAAACGTTTCGTAAGAATGTCAAATAAAGCCCTTTGAACCTTTGACGTCTTCATATCTTCATCAACATCGTGACGACAGCTCATTAAAAAAATCACACTTTTTTTTGTAAAAAATACGACTCCTTTGTAGTCTTTGACCTCAACCGTCCTTTGGAGTCGATGCTAATTTCGGGAGTTTGAGCTTAGAAGGCTTGCTTAAGTTCTTATAATTACAACATTCCGCCACAGGCGGGGTCAGAGGTGCCCCCACAGTGGGTAAAATCAAGTGTTGGCCAACCCTGAATGTTTTTGGCTTTGTGTGGCGTTAAATAACCTCGGGGCTGTTTGTTTCCTTGGGAAAGTAATTACATGAGCGCCGACTGCTAGCGCCTCTTCAAGCGCATGTGAATATTTGGGGTCATTGCGGTGTCACAGCAATCTGTGTCGGCTGAATAGAAGCAGCGTCGCACCCGCCGCCTCCTCAATGCGCTGCAAGTGCGGCGTGCTCTTCAGGTGAGAAGAGGTGCGTTTGATTGGCCTGCCGCTCGCTTGCGCGTGACGCTCGGAGACTTGTGAGGACGCTGTCACGCGTCGGACGCCTCCTGGCAGCCTTGGACTGACGCTGCAAGGTCACCCGGCGGGATTGATGTCGCCGCTCGCTAGCTGCTCTTCTCCTTCATGTTCTGAAAGCAAAGAAACGCCACAAAGGCCTTCTAGAACATGCTAGGTTTGCCTGTTAGGTCACTTACATGGCTGGATTTGTTTCTACCTGCTCGCCTTCTTCTTCTGGTGCTCAGCAGGCAAGATGACAGCTTGGAAAATGATGATTGCTTTTCCCGTATTTCTACAGCACAACTTGACCTGGAATGTTCTTCCGTCCTTGACCTACAGCAGGGCTCCGCAAGCTTGCCCTACGTAGCTCCATACAAGCTTCCATCCTAAGCCATGAGGCCTTGGTCCCTCAGTCAAGGTTCCTCCCTTGGCTTGGAATGACTTCCTTGTCTTAGAGAAGTTTCCTGCTGGCCTCGCTGGACTAGAAAAGCCCTCGTAGCTTCACAGAATGTTCCATCCTTAGCGGAGTGTGGTCTTTGTCCCTCAATGAAGGTTCCTCTGTCTCCTGATGATTCCTTGACATTCTTTCCTCTTTCGTGACTCCTCTGGTGGATTGTAACAACTCCTACTGTGAGCTTCTTCCTGGTGGTCCATGATGATGTTCTTGTCCACAGCAATGGTACAGCAGCAGCATGAAGGTGGTGTGCGTGTGGTTGGCCGACAGACTGGACCTGCAGCTCCACCTCTACCAGCTGAAGACCCTCATCAAGATCGTCAAGGTAAGCAAAGGAGACGCCAATCAGGCGTCCTTCCTTCGTTGAACCTCCGCGTCTCCCTCCGCAGAAGACCTACAGAGACTTCCGCCTGCAGGGCGTCCTGGACGGGACCCTCAACAACAAGAGTTACGAGACCGTCTTCAACCGCCTGTCGGTGGAGGAGGCCACCATGGCCGTCAAGGCGGGCGAGGGCCTGCAGGGCGTCAGCATGCGGGACAGCGACGAGGATGACGACTGAAAACGCCGCTCGTCTGTCCCAGCCCCCGTCATCGTCATCCTCATCATCACGTCTTCAACAGACCCTCTCACTCAGGTGACCTCCATCCTGCTACAAGCTTAGCTAACGCAGCCATGCGGCTTTAGGGCGCCTTATGCTAACGCTAGCAAGCCAAACGACAACGTTATAAAAATGGCTTGTTTGGTAGTTTCTCTTTAATGACGTTATTGGATGGCACAAGGCATTATGGGATGCCAAGAGCAGCATCCGTAAATGACATCGGTGGCGCCCTTCGATGGTCATTCTTTCTTGTTTTGATGTTTTGCCTGCGTGCCCGCGGAATAGCATCCTTTTTCAAAAGCATTTGTAGCCAAACGCGTCTCTCCTCCTCTGCACTTGCTTTGTCCATCGTCCCTTGTCTTAACCCTTACGAGAAGGAAGTCCAAATATTATGGGAAGCGTTATGGAAAAAAAATGATGAGGACAGTTGAAATATTTGTCAAATTTAAAAACGACAACCAAAAATGATACTAGCATAACTATGAGGGGGGAAAAAAACATTTTTGACCATTTCTGCAATCATTTTCACAATAGAAAAGAAATAAAGTTGGGCAAAAGTTGTGAGATTACGAGCACAAAGCCAAAATATTATGAGAAGTGAAAAAAATGACGGGAGGACTGTTGAAATATATGTCAAATTTGAAAAACAACAAAAACATTTTTTACAAGCATAACATCAATATGCCGTAGGGGAAAAAAAATGATTTGGACAATTTCTGCTCTTTTGGAAAGGAAAACAAACTTACAGTATCACTCGGATAGTGTGAACATCCAGCAGCAGCCCGACATTTTGGCATGACTGCTCTTTTGATGACAAATATTTTGAACCAAGTCCACCATCTACCTCGAGAAGAGTTTGTTTACTCTGCTTCAGCTGAGACGTTTCACCCTGATGACGTCTGGAAACGAGCGCTAGCTCATCGTCATGACTGGCGCCAAATGTGTCATTTTTGCGATTTTACCGTTTGCGTTCAAAAATCAAACAATGTAGAACATAATTACACACAATGTATAACATATTAAAGCTAAGCCGATTAATCATGTCCGGGACCCTTTATTGATTGCCCCCCCCCCCCGCCCCTTTGCAGCACAGTACAGCCTACAACTGTGTCGGTTACATTTTAACGTTGACCACTCAGACGTGTTCTAAAAGGTGGCCCCATAAAGACGAGGCCCACTAAATAGTCCAAAGGTCCAATCCGTGGTTCTGCTGTAGATCCTGTTCTTCATGGCGTTCTAGAAAGATCTACAGATGGTCCTGTGTGGTCTTGGACCACCATGATGACTCCTTTGGACCCCCTGCTGACTGTGTTGACATCACAAAAAGACTTTTTGGACATTTTGGGAGGATTCCACCAGGAGTCCATCTGTCAGTCCAGGCTGACGAGAGGCTGGGAGACGCCCCCTTGTGGACGTGCACATGTTTCATTAGCAACGTCTGTCACTTTCTTTTTGTGTTAGTGTGCGTGGAGCAGAATCTTCTAGAAACAAACTTCAGTCATTGTGTCCCACTCATGGTTCTGGACCCGCTTTCACCTTCAAGCCCAGTGAGCCGTTTCTACTTCATGTGACAAGTGTCTCCTTTTTTTTTTTTTAAATCATTGCTTCTCAAAGCTTTCAGTGGCCCAGTTTGGCCCCACCCGCTGGCCAGTACCAGGCGGGTACTGGTCGGGGACCCTACGCTAGAGGATCTTTGGTGTTTTGGGCGGGTCGCTGACAACAAGTCGAAATGACGTTGAAATATTTCATGCAATTTTCTCATTCAATTATGATTGATACAAAAAAAGAATAGTTCCTTTCCGTTCCATTCCTCCTCTAAATATTGTACATTGAAATACATTTTGCACGTGCAAATGTGTTTAAAAAGGGGTTTTGAAGGCTATTTTTAGCTTTAAAAAAAATGCCCATTTTGGCCTCCATAAAAGTGGGTCACCATGGGAAAATGTGGGAGGCGAGCCCCCGGTATAGAGGATCTTTGGCTTTTGCAGCCAGTCTCAGGTTGTAAATGCCTTCAGCCTGGGAAGCACATTTTCCAGCTGTCATCAAGAAGCGACCCGCTTTTTCAAAAAAATCCAAACTCCAGTTGCAACAATTCATCCATGGTTCATCGATTCTTTTTTTTCCTCCTCTGATTTCAGCCCCCACAGGGGAGGGGGGGGGGGGTGTTTGTACATTCCTTTCATCTTCCAAGAAAGCAGCGCTATCATGTTGGTGTTTTAGCAAAACTAAATATTCACACACGTCAGCTTTGAGGCTGGAAAACAATGACGGATATTTTTGCCACTTTTGCGCCCAAACCATTAACGGTTTGTGTTTGCTTTTTATTGATGTGGTCCGCGGGTGTCCAAAGGGCGGCCCGGGGGCCCTTTGCGGCCTGCTTTTCATCGGCACATTTTCAAAATACCAATAAACAAGAAAACTTACAAAATCAACAAGAAAAATGGAGAAACAGGAGTAAGTCTTTTTTTTTTTTGTAAAGTAGAAATATTGGAATAAAGTCATAATATTGATATTAAAAAATGTAACATGACAATAAGATAACATTTACAAGCATAATGTCTATCTACTAGGAGGAAAAAATATTTTGAGGATTTTGGCAATAATTTCCACAAGAAAAAATAAATAAAGTTGCAATTTTGAGGGAAATTAGGTTGGGGAAGAGTTGTGATGTTCCGAGAATAAAGCCAAAATACGATGGGAGGTGTTGTGACAAGAAGACGGTTGAAAAACGACAGCGAAAAAATGTACACGCATAACGTCAGTATAATGTGGGGGGGGGGGGATTAATTTGGACAATTTATGCAATCATTTCCACAATACAAAAAGAAATAAAGTTGCAGTTTGGGGGGGGTTAGATTGGGAAAAAGTTGTGATGTTACGAGAATAATAATTAAAAAAAAAAGACAACTTACATACTGTAGTTTTAAAATTGTAAAACGACAGCAAAAAAATGTTCCAAGCATAGTGTGAGTCCGCTATGAGGTAGAAAACATTTATTTTGACAAGTCCCGCATTCATTTTCACAAGAGAAAAGAAATAAAGTTGCATTTTGGGGGAAATTGGGTTGGGAAAAAGTTGTGATGCTAGCAAAGTATTCTTTTAAATATGAATGCACACAACGACTCGTACACGTGCAGTTATTCATGCATTTCATGAAGGAAATGCAAGGAGGAAGATGACTAAAATATTGGGCAATTTCAACGTTATTAGAACAATTATTATAAAATTAGAATCAAATGAATAAAAAGAGTCAGACGTGGATTGTGTGTTCCATATTTTCATGTCATTTCTCATTCGCCGTCTGCGACCCACTTCTGGCTCCCGACCCACCAGTTGAGGTTCCCTGCTGTGTTTTCATCGCTGACTTTGACGGAAATTTGTTGAAGTGAAAGTGAAACTTTGTCGTTCATAGAAAAAGACGAATTTGCTCCACTTGTGAACTTTGTAGAAAAACAAAAACAAGAAAAAAACATTTGAGTTGAAAAGGTTCTGTTCTGGTGTGTTCTCCGTGACACGTGGTGCCTTTTTGTGTGCGTAAAGTTGTTGTTTCATCACAGCTGAAGTTCTGCATGTCAGGGCCCGGTACCGGAAGACAAACGTGCGCATGTGTTTCTTTTCTTTCAACACACACATTCTACTCTGGACCAACGGGATTAAAGGTTCTGGTTCTTGTTTTTTTTTTATGTGTCTCGGTGGTTCTGTGTCCTGTTTTCGAGGTCCACTTGTGGAGAACCCGTGGAGAATGGTTGTTTTAGTTCTGTATTCTGCTTCTGAAGGTGTCCAATAAAATGACGTCAGCAAAACACGAATTTGTGGTTCAGTAAAAAAACCAAAAACAAAAGTGTCAATAAAATGAATGCAATTATTGAGTGTAAGGAGAGAATGACAGATGAAACAAGACAAACGATGTGTCATTCTTAAGATAGCCAAGCAGAGGAAATGAATGACGTTGATTCGCCAATATTCGAATATCATCAACAGAAGCGTTTTCATGTTTTTTTTATGACAGCAGCAGATGTTTCCATGTTATGTCTTACTTAAATACATTTTCTTAGTATTCATGAAGTCCTCGGTGTTCGGTCAGGCCCCAAATGGGAGGTCTGGCTGCGCGTGACCCGCTTTAGGATTCCGATGACGTCACGCGGAGCCTGAAGGAGACCCGATGCCGGCAGAGTCCAAGCCCCGCCCCCTCGCCGTCCTCCTCCTGGTGCCGGTGCAACAGGCCCACCAGGAGTCAGTCATTGACTGACAGGAGGACCGCAACGATCCACTTTGGTTCCGCTCGCGGGGTCTCGGCTCTCCGCACGCCGCCATCGAGCGCGGCGGTCGCCCGGAACCGGCGTCAATCAGCGGGGCGGAGGGAGGGCGGGGGGTGTCTCGCTGAGGAGCGACACCGACCCGGCTCGGATCCCCTCCGGTGCTCGCCCCCCTTTTCCCTTTTTTTTTTGGCGCCAAACGAATGGAGGCGCGGCGCGACGCGGGCCTGCTGGGCGCGCCCCCGGCCGCAGGGGGCCAGGCCGCGGCCTCGCTCGGTCCCGCCAAGTCTCTGGCGTTCTCCATCGACCGGATCATGGCCCAGACGCCCGAACCCAAGTCCATCCCGCTGCCGGGCTGGTTCCGCTCGGCACCGGTGGGCCTCCCCGACGTGTGCCCGTCCTCGCTTCACTGCATGATCCCGCTGGTGCCGCTCGGCTACGACCCGGCCCACCACCGTCTCGGGCTCGCCGGCTTGGACTCTGCTCACCTGGACGCGCCGGTGGACTTGTTGGGCTTTGGGCTGAACTACGCGAACCAGCAGCAGCAGCAGCAGGAGGAGCCCGCCCAGAACCACACGGACGGCCAGTACAAACTGTTCCGTCCGCGCGTTGTGACCCAGTCGTCCTTCCCGTCCAGAGGTACCGTGTGCTACCTGAACTGTGGCGGCGACGCCGGCTCGTGCTCGCCGGCCGCGGGCCTCCTCAACCTGCACCCCATGGCCTCCTACCTGCTGGGGGCCAGACACGGCAGAACCCTGCTGGACGAGCGCGGCAAGGCGGGCCTTCAGAACCCGGCCGAGCGCTACCACCACCACCAGGTCGGCCAGAACCACATCCAGAACTTGATCAAGGAGCGGGACTTCACGGACAAGATGCTCAAGAACTCCTCGGCGGCCTCGGCGGTTCGTCTCGGAGGTTCTGGATGCGCTGGACACAAACCCAAAGTCTTCACCTGCGAGGTTTGCGGAAAGGTGAGCGGAAAATCCACATTTCAAATCTACAAAATACTACCACGCTTACTGCGTGGATTGTGTATTTACTCTACGCTTTTACTGCAATAAATGACGACAGGATTTATACTTTACTGCAAAAATGTACTGCATGATTTATAGATTTACTGCAAAAAAATACTGCATGATTTATACTTTACTGCAAAAAATTACTGCATGATTTATACTTTACTGCAAAAATGTACTGCATGATTTATAGATTTACTGCAAAAAATTACTGCATGATTTATACTTTACTGCAAAAAATTACTGCATGATTTATGGATTTACTGCAAAAAATTACTGCATGATTTATACTTTACTGCAAAAAATTACTGCATGATTTATGGATTTACTGCAAAAAATTACTGCATGATTTATAGATTTACTGCAAAAATGTACTGCATGATTTATGGATTTACTGCAAAAAATTACTGCATGATTTATACTTTACTGCAAAAAATTACTGCATGATATAGATTTACTGCACTAAATTACTGCATATGTATGCCTATTGTGTGTATTTAATTTTATCGGTTAAAATGAACCTTTATGTATTTAAAGAACTGTTACATTTCACTTTTTAGCCAACTTAACGCGTGACTTGGAATCATAGAACTACTTAAGGTAAATGTATTCTTTGGAGTGTTTTCTGTAGTTTGCTGTTATTTGAAGGACGAATATTTCTCGTAGAGCTTTTTTTCAGTTTTCATGTAAAACGCATGAAGCCGTCATTAAAAAAAATAAAATAAACGGCACATTTACTGTCTGCAAATGTTATTGTATTTTAAAATGAATATTGTCTTCTGAAGTGTCTTTCGAATTGAGTGAAGGAAGTTATTCGAGTCATTTCTTTTTCAAGTGTATACTGTAGTTTGGGGGTTTGGGCTTATTTTTTTCATGAGGCGTTCAATGACATTTCAAAGTGTTGGATTTGATGACAACAATTTTTGTCTTCATCGAATATTGCAATAATCTTTTTTTTTTTCTTCTTTTAACTGTGTGCAGGTGTTCAACGCGCACTACAACCTCACGCGCCACATGCCCGTGCACACGGGCGCGCGACCGTTCGTGTGCAAAGTTTGCGGCAAAGGTTTCCGCCAGGCGAGCACCTTGTGCCGACACAAGATCATCCACACTCAGGTAACGCACGAAATAAATTCGTATTTTATCTCCGCCTTGCACCAATGGCCGTCCATAAAGAAACCATCGTGACATGCACGCGCACACTTGGCATTTCCTGCAAACTGTCTCTCGGTTTTCCTCCGAAAATGTGCATTTCTGTTGCTTTGCTGTCATCGCAAATGACAATAACACACGTGGCACTTAGAATAATAATTATTATTTTGATAATAAAAATAAGAATGTTGCTTTTGCAGGAAAAACCTCACAAGTGCAACCAGTGCGGCAAAGCCTTCAACCGCAGCTCGACGCTCAACACGCACACGCGCATACACGCGGGCTACAAGCCGTTCGTCTGCGAGTTCTGTGGCAAAGGATTCCACCAGAAAGGTAAGGGGGGGGGGGGTCTGCAAACGATAATGCGCTCATCGTTTTCATTGACCGCACGCGCATTCAAAGTCCTCACAAAACATCCGGGGTTAAAGCATGCCATGCCAGTATGAATCACGTGTTTTAACATGTATTGTGGTGCCCAACGCGGAAGCGTAAGTGCTTTCACATTTCTTTCTATTTTAAAGGAGAAACTTCCGTGATTATGCATAACACAAATAATATTTTGAAGTGGAAAATATTATTCAGGCTTTTTCATTTATTTAGTCCCCTCTGCAGTCTAAATGATCATTTAAGCATTATAAGAAAATAATATTCGATTTTTTAATATTTTCTTTAAAAAAACATTTTCACTAAATATAAGTATTTTTTTATTTTAAACATCTAATAAAAGTGAATTGTTCAGAGAAACTTACATTTCTTTGAGAAAAGAAGCGCTTCTTGGTTTCTATTTTTTTTTTCTTTTTCACGTATTTCTACAAGTCGTGTCAAGTGAGGCTGTTTGGTGCCCCACAGCGCCCCCTACAGTGAAAAAGTGTAATTGAACAGTTATTACACAGAATAATGAGTGCGCACAGTAATCCCCTGCCACTTTGCGCTTGGCCCTATCACAGTGTTTCAGAAATATACTAATCAATAAACCATTGCTGTTTTGTGGTTCAGTACAGCCTGTTATTAGGCAAAAATGTGCACCTTTCAGTAAATTACCTAAATTAAGCATTAAAAATGGCTAGATGAAGTCAAATACAATTATAAGGCATTCAAACGACATATTCAAAGACGTTGTGATGATATGTAATATTCTACACTGGTGTCAATGTTACACTGATGAGACAATAGCCAATGAAGGAGTTGCCAATGCTAACATGTGTGGGTCTATATTGTGTCCTATTACCCACTATATTGGGTAATAGGAGTGTAAAGGTGACTATAGGGGTGTTATTTCGTATCTAGAGGGCTCTAATAATGCTAAAAAACATATTTCAAAGATCATAAATAGGTTTTCTAGGCTTAATGTGTTATTTTCTCTTCTTATGGCTACTGTATTGGGTAGTGTAAAGCTGACTATAGGGGTGTTACGTCGTGCCTAGAGGGCTCTAATAAGTTAAAAACCATATTTCAACGATCGTAAATAGGTTTTCTAGGCTTAATGTGTTTTATTTTCTCTTATGTCTACTACAGTATATTGGCTAATAGGAGTGTAAAGGTGACCATGGGGGTGTTATTTTATGTCTCGAGGGCTCTAATAATGTTATAAACCATATTTCAAAGATCGTAAAGAGGTTTTCTAGGCTTAATGTGTCTTATTTTCTCTTCTTATGTCTACTATATTGGGTAAAAGGAGTGTAAAGGCCACTATAGGGGTGTTCTTTCATGTCTAGAAGGCTCTAATAATGTTAAAACCCGAATTCAGAAGGTTGTGAACAGGTGTTTTTTTATGCTCTCACTACCAAAATATTCCATTTATAAATAAGGAATCCTACTTTGCGTAAATTCAATTATCACAATCAGGTCAGGAACCAGTGAAGCGCCATAAACGAGGGGTTACTGTATTAGTATTATTATTTTTACTATTATTATGTTGAGAAATGTAATTTACTGCAACAGTTGTGCCGCATGAGGATGAGTGTCCAGGCTGGTCCACCAATGTTAGCCCATTAAAGCAGGTGGGCCACTGTTGCCATGATAACGATAAACAGATGCCATTCTCGTCACTACACGCTAGTGTAGCATCCGCATGACTGAGCTGCTACTTTAGTGGAGTGGAAGCAGCATCAGAAAACTTTCTTTGCAGTCACACAAGTGTAAAAAGAAGTGAAGTGTCACAGAATAGAGACAGAGAACAAAGAAAAAGCAAAGTACACAAGCAGAAAGGCATATTTCTCCCTCAAAGTTTTGTTGGCATCCAACTTTGGTTTTGGTGCTGTGCTGCTGTGTTGTGTGTCTGACGTGTGGCGCCCCACTGTGGCCGCACAGGGAACTACAAGAACCACAAGCTGACGCACAGCGGCGAGAAGCAGTTCAAGTGCTCCATCTGCAGCAAGGCCTTCCACCAGGTGTACAACCTCACCTTCCACATGCACACGCACAACGACAAGAAGCCCTTCACCTGCCCCACCTGCGGCAAGGGCTTCTGCAGGAACTTTGACCTCAAGAAGCACGTCAGGAAGCTGCACGACCCCGCCGGGGGGCAGTCGTCGCCGCCGCAGGCCTGAGACGCGCTAGGAAAACCTTTTCCACCAAGTAGTATTTATTCATGTTGTTTGTCCTCCGAAAAGACTCAAGTGACTTTTTGATGAAGGAACTTCTTGGAGGACCAGAAGTTGATGACACACCGCTGCCCCATGTGGAAAGAAGTAGTATTACATGCAATCAAGGACTGTCACAATAATAATATAAATACAATTATTTAAGAATATACTTGATTGGTGACACACTGCTGCCCCCAGTGGAGAGAAGTAGTATTACATGCAATCATGGACTTAAAAATATAAACGCAATCATTCGATGATATGACACACTGCTGCCCCCTGTGGAAAGTAGTAGTATTACATACAAAATGGACTATCCTATAATAATAATTACTATTATTATTATTACCTTCTCATTGATGACGCACTACTTCCTTTTTGTTCTTGATAATCAGCACTGTCTCTTTAAATGGACACCGCCTACTTCCTGGCCATAGCAGCTTGTTAGCCGTAAAGTCCACCCCTAACCCTTGACCTTGGACAAAAGAAGGTCTCTTCCTCACCCTGCTGACCCCCTCAGGACTGATCTCTCCATGACCTCTGACCCCTTAACGATGGGTAATGATCGATCAGATTGAGTTGTTGTTTGCTATTTTTGTTGAATGAAATAAATGTCATTGCTGACCTTCTGTCATTGTTTTCAGGATTTGTTGTTGTTGGGGTTTTTTTTAACTCCTAAAACTGGCAGCCAGCGGTACGCAAGAGTTAGACTCCGGCATCGTGTTTACTGCATACATTTAGACACACGTCCAATCTAACGACAACCAATGCAAGTAGTCTTTTCCTCTTCAGACTGAATCAACAGCGCCTCTGCTGGTTGCAACCAAGTACTGCACTCTATTTGGACCCACATTACTACAAGACTCAATTCTAAAAGGTTAGATGTATTTCAAGGAAAAAAGTGGATCTCAGCTTTGTCAGATATGTGAAAAAGCATATTATTATCAACATCCCTCTTTTTTCACCCATTTTTGCTGTTTTTTCCCAAATATTTGACTTTCTTCTTAATCTTCTGAATTTTTTCTTCTTGTAATATCATGACTTTATTCCCATAATATTATAACTTTTTCCCCCAACCCAATTTTCCAAAAATTATGACTTTATTTTGTTTTGTTTGTTTCTTTTTCAAAAAAAAAAAAATCTTTAGCATTTCAACACTATGCTACTAAAATGCCATTTTTTGGTCAGTGTTACAAGATTGTTCTCATAAAATTGCTGCTTTTTTGCTTCTTTAAATATGACTTTTTTTCTTTTAATATTTTGACTTTATTTTCATAAAATTGCAACTATTTTTTTCATTTTGCTGTTTTTTTTTTTAAACAAGTATTTTAAACTTTGTTCTGGGACATTTTCTTCTCATAATGATGACCTTTATTCCCATAATGGGGTGGCAGTGGCACAGGAGGTAGAGCAGCTTGTCCAGAAACGAGAAGGTTGGTTTCGATCCTCGCTCCCTCCACTCAGCATAAAATCTAAGCCTTCATTCTTTTCGCTTTATAACTCTTTTCATAACTTACTTTTCCAAAAATGACAACATTAGTTGTTGTTTTCTTTGTCTTTTCATAACATTACGACTTTTTTCAAAAGTTTTTTTTCTTTAATATTTCAACTTTACGTGACTAAAATGATGTTTTTCCTCGTACTGTTACGAGGTTATTCTCGTAAAATGACGACTTTTTCTCTTAAAATTACAACTCTTACTATGTGGACTTTATTGCTGCAAAATTACTGCTGAATTGGTTAAGTTATATTTTTACAACATGCCGTGGGCCAATTTGTGTTGGCCTGACTGGAGGGTTTGGGGCCAGATTGACTGTGGAAGCAAGCGCTGACGTAGCCAAACAAACGTATTTTAGAAACCCACTTATGTTAAATGATGTGTGTTTTGCCTGAAAAAACCCCGGCTATTTTTGTAGAAAAACAGTAATAATTGATAAGATAGAATTATATTGGCAAAAAATCCACACATTTTCTGATGAACGCTAAATCACTGTTATGTTTTATGAGTGTAGCCAGGTTCAAATAAGTCATATGATGACATATTTACTTTAAATTGCCAATGTTTCCCAGGTTGCACTTGTTAAGACAAATGTGCCCTGTGATTGGCTGGCCACCAGTCCAGGGTGTGCCCCGCCTGTCGCCCGAAGTCAGCTGGGATAGGCATAGTCAGCATGCCCCCGCGACCCTAAAGGGGAGACGCGGCATAGAAGATGGATGGATAGATATTTAAGTGATGATATATAAGTTTGCCTCAGGAATATTCCAAACCTCGTCAGGAAAACTTTTAACTTTAACATTCAATGTATTGCTTCAGTCGTATGAATCATGCTTAGCATATAGACACTCCAAATAATATAATGCAATCAATCAGTACGTTTACCTCCAGGTGTTTGTGTGTAAGTGCTGCAAAGGGTTTGTTTGGCGCATCAACATTTGCTTTCAAACCTGCTGAATAATAATGAACAATGTATGTAGTCGATGTATATTTACAAATAGTGGTAGGTGAAGTGGAAATTGCATGGTTGTAATGTTACATTATTGAGGTATGGTGATGATAAAATGAAGCTTGGTCTTTTCATCCTGGCTATTGGGGGGGGGGAAACAATGGTTTTATTGAGTGGTTCTGATATGAAGTGCCAAATGATTTGCAGTGGAAGTCATCATTGATGTGCTGTTTGCAAAATACACGGATTATATGCAAGAAGCAGGCTATAGATATGGCGGTGTAACCGAACTTTACATTTTGGTTCCCTTGACAGCTTTTTATTCAGCGGTCTAGGAGAACGTGTCTTATATGTATAATTATGTATAAAATGTCTGTTGTTTAGGTCGAGTCATCAGCGTGCGACATGTTTGCACCCACGAGGGCGGACGCGTTCACGTCCCCTCTGAGATTCCAAAACCACGTGGCGTGCTGGCGAATGTGTACCCACAAGTTGTCCTCTGATGCGCTTTTTAAGTAGATTCAAAGTGTGTTTAAATGATTTGGGGGCTTGAAGGAAAAAGGGACAGAAACCCCGAAGAGCCAAAGAAGCCCCCGTGAGTACACACTTTCTCTATCATCGCCTGCTGTGCATTTACCAGGAATTTCAATTCCCTCCTCTTCTTTTTGTTTACTGCACTCTGACACTTATCTTCTACCTCGTTTATTTACTGTGTGACTTTGTGTTATGATCGTGTCCCCGTTACACAATTACAACATTATTGTTATGACTGCGCAGCTTTGTGTACCTGAAGTAGCAGCAGTCGTTCGGTCAAAGTTGTTGAGTCAAAACACGACAAACTTCCGCCACCAACTGTGCCCTTTTCCCACGAAGTACACGTTGAACTGTGGGCAAAAGTCAGAATGGGCCTTTTTTAATGTTAGATTTCCCTCCACCCAGTTTGCCAGCATAGAGTACCGGGAAATGGATTGTTTTTATTTGCTTTCAAAATAAAGTTCCGTTGCTCCAATTTGGCGAGTTCAAGAAAGTGTTTGGAATTATGTTGTTGTGTCTCTCATACAAGCATCAATGTTTACAGTCTAAGCCATCAGTTGGTTTATTTAGTATAAAAATGGAGAGAAAACGTTTTCATTTTAAAATGGGTAATGAATGAACTGGTGCTTTGCGAAGCAGTGACGCGTTATTCTGAAATTGTAACCGGAAGCTGGTAAACAGTCATGTGCGTGCGTGTTGTCTGTCCATGGTCTCACCTCTGAGTGACATTAAAACCTCAAGCGGACCGCCTTCGTATTTATCCGACGGGGTTCCGAAGGGGAGACTCCAACCCGCTCCGGGAGCTGGATCCCGTCCTAAACTAGTCGATCCTGTGTCGAGGTTTGTTGTGAAAGTGCGCGTCCGGAGACGTGCTCGTCCGATACCGGAAGTTGACCAGTCAGCCTTGAGACGTCCACGCCGCCAGGAAGAGGTAACAAGCAGCACCGCACGCCACTCACTTTTCCGCTCATTCTAGTTTCAACTCAGTGGAATTCACTGAAAGGCGCCGACACGGTTCATCGAAGTCAGTCAGTGCGTTCAACAGGTTGGAACGCGGCTTCTGGCCTTCAGTAAATCTGGCGCACTCACGTGAATGTAAATAACTACTTTACTGGATTAATTGGGTGTACTTAAACACATCAGGCCTGGACAACAACAGGTATTATAATGTCGGGGGTATGTGGTGTAGACAACACACCTGTCACCTCTGACTCCTAGCTGCACACACACCATCAATCCAGTCTCCATTTGGCATAACATGCATGTTTTTTGGATATGGGAGGGCGCCACACAAGCACGGGGGAGAACATGCCACATGAAGAGCATCTGCTTCCTTATTTTGGGCTTTCCAGGCAGAAGGTCTGAGTCATGTTCCGACTCCTCAGCCGTAATGGCCGCAGGAGGCCGAGCTGCCCAGTGGGCCAGCGGCGCTATGAGCACCACAGGGCTGTCATGGCCATACGGCGGGAGGACATCAACCCGTGGGAGAGGAGGGCGCCACTGGCCCCCCGCCACGTCCGAGAGCTGACGCAGGATGGCATCAAAGTTCTGGTCCAGCCATCCAACCGTAGGGCGATTCATGAGAAGGTTAGATCAGTAGATGTGTGTAACTTCTTCTTAGCCCCAAGCTAAAACGGGTTCTTCTGCTTTCAGTTCTACGCTAAAGCCGGCGCCATCATCCAGGAGGACATCTCTCAGGCGTCGCTCATCATCGGTGTGAAGAGGCCGCCCGAGGAAAAAGTGATTCCCAAGAAGACATACGCCTTCTTCTCCCATACCATCAAGGCTCAGGAGGCCAACATGGGGTTGCTGGATGACCTCCTCAAGAAGGTGAGCGCTGTTGTGGCGCTGCTTAACTCTTTATTTGAAACGACATATAGACGTGTCCAAACATGGTCACTGCAAATCTGAATCTGGATTCATTTTGGTTTGGTAGCAGTGTCTGTCCCAGCGAACACATGGCACGGTGTGGTGATTAATGATGCACTTTGGTGACAAATCTGGATCAGATCTGGATTAAACTTGCTCTGATAGTATATTTTCTGATTCTGCATACACATACAGTAGCACATTTGTGTCACTATCCGGTGCAGTTTTATAATTTGCATTTACATTCAGTCCAGATCTGGATTAAACTTGGTTTGAGATTATATCTTCTGAATCTGCACATACAGTAACACATTTGAGTCGCTATCCAGTGCACTTTTACATGTTGCATTTACATTCAATTCAAATCTGGATTAAACGTGGTGTGCTCATGCACACACATACAGCACAACATTTTTGTCACTATTCATTGCAACTTTACATGTTGCATTCACATTGATGACAAATCTGGATGGGATCTGGATTAAACTTGGTTCGATATTATACAGTATCTTCTGATCCTGCATACCCATACTGTTACTCAGAAGAGTCGCTACCCAGTGTACCTTTACATTATTGCATTTAGATTCAACCCAAATCTAGATTAGATACGGATTAAACTGGGTTTGACATGTTTTGTGCTCATGCATACGCATACGGCAAAATATTTTTGTCACAATTCATTGCAATTGACATGTCGCATTTGCATTGATGACAAATCTGGATCAGATCAGGATTAAACATGGTCTGACATTACGGCTTGTAATCGTCTGCACACATAGCCTTTACAAGAAAATAATATATAGAAATATTGATGTTTTTTATGGGTTATTAGAAATGTTGAACCCTTGACGCACTGAAAGGAAGTAGAATGAGATCCAGTGAAGACAGGAAGTAGAACACAAACTTTATTGAAAACAAGGGGAGGTACTAATTATTAGCGTAGAGTCATACTGTAGATACAAGTAGACACACCATCATGCACATGTTATTGTACATGTACGCCATCACTCCACACCACTTCCATGGAGAAGCTGAATGATAAGTGGATCAAGGTCGTGTGTGTGTGAGAGATTCTTGTTTAGTCTTTTAACTTTACAAGCTGTAGGTGTGCGTGCCTGCGTGGGTGTGTGTGTGTGTGTGTGTGTGTGTTAGCTATTAGTCTAATTAGACCAGGAATGTGGAAAAAAAAAACCTTGACAAAATGAAAGTGTGTATCTGTGTTGTCGAAGACATGAAAGCAGATGTTGGGTTGCCATAGCAACAGTAACTCTTAACGTGTGGTACCTGAGAGCCACCTGCTCAGACCCAAATAACTAATTGGAAGTCACGGTTGGTTAGTTAGAAAAGAGTATTCCAAAAGGAAATCATGTCAACAGAGGTAATCTGTTCCTGGGTCAAACAGTGGCCATCGTAAAAGCTTGACCAGCTGTACAGGCCTTGTTTTAAGTCGCATTCATAAGGAAAACTGCACATTTTTTGGAATATTGCCCATCATCCACAATCCTTTTGTGAAACATGAACACATATTTCTTACCCTTTTCTGTGCGTTCTAAAGAGAGAAAATGAGTTAGCATGAGAGAGACAACAATGGACATCATGGGAGACACCTACGGTATTTCGACCAAAAAAAAACCCTAAAAAAACAGCAACGATGTCCAGTTTTTTTTTCACTCTAACACGATTTTTGAAAAATATATTATTAATCATACTGTTTTGTGGTTGAATATGGCCAATTATTAGTAAAACATTTGAAAAAGTATGCATATTTAAGCAAATTTTACATTTTTCCTAAATTAAGCATTTTCAAGCATAAAAAATGTCTAAAGGAAGTAAAATACAAATATAAGGCATTCAGAAGAAGCATTTGAAGACGTGTGTCGTCTTCTACACTTGTCACTCTGTGTGAGTCTATATTAGGTCTTATTTTGTCTTAGGGCTGGGTTAGGGCTGTAATGTTAAACGTATTTAGAAGGTTGTAAACATGTTTTCCATGCTTAATGTGTTTTATTTTCTCTTATGTCTACTATATTGGGTAGTAGGAGTGTGAAAGTGATTATGGGGTGTTATTTCATGTCTAGAGGGCTCTAATAATGTTTAAAACTGTATTTAGAAGGTCGTAAACAGGTTTTCTTGGTCTTATTTTCTCTTTTTATGTCTTCTATTTTGGTTAATAGGAGTATAAAGGTGACTATGGGGTTTATTTCATATCTAGAGGGCTCTAATGTTAAAAAGCGTCTTTAGAAGGTCGTAAACCGTTTTTCTGTCTTATTTTGTCTTATGTCTAGTATATTGGGTAATAAGAGCATTAAAGGTGACTATGGGGTGTTATTTCGTGTTAGAGGGCTCTAATGTTTAAAGCTGTATTTAGAAGGTCAAACAGGTTTTCTGTCTTATTTTCTCTTATGTCTAGTATATTGGATAAAAGTAGCGTAAAAGGGACTATAGGGTGTTATTTCGTTTTTAGAGGGCTCTAATGTTTAAAACTATTTAGGTCGTAAACAGGTTTTCACTATTTTCTGTTATGTCTACTATATTGGGTAATAGGAGTGTATAGGTGACTATAGGGGTGTTATTTCATGTCTAGAGGGCTCTAATGTTTAAAAAGCAACTTTAGAAGGTTCAAAAACAGGTTTTCAATGCACTAACTACAAAAATATTCCATTTATGAATTAGGGATCTTACTACTACCAAGTAACAGTGATAAACGAGGGATTACTGCATTCCATTTGAGACACAGCAAAAATGTTTCTTCCATTTGCCTTTGAAGTTTTATGAAGTAGATGATGATGATGATTTTGGATTTGAAAACACTTTCAGGAGGTTCGCCTGATCGACTATGAGAAGATGGTGGACGCTAACGGCTACCGCATCGTAGCGTTTGGTCAGTGGGCGGGTGTCGCAGGTACGTGGTCAATATCCACTCTCAGCTCATTGACTCCTTCATACATGAATAGAACATCTACAATGATTTCATTGATTGTTTCTTCAGGTATGATCAACATTTTGCACGGTTTGGGTCTTCGCTTCCTGGCGCTGGGCCACCACACTCCCTTCATGGTAACGCTCAGGCCAAATAAACAACGCAAGTACCGGCACGCTCACGTAATGCTCGCTCTGTTCTGCCGGCAGCACATCGGCATGGCTCACAACTATCGCAACGTCAGCCAGGCCATTCAGGCCGTCAGGGACTGTGGCTATGAGATCTCCATGGGCCTCATGCCCAAGTCCATTGGACCCGTCACCTTCTGCTTTACGGGGACCGGCAACGTCTCCAAGGTACGTCAAAACGGACATTTGGAAGCAAGCGCGTGCTGTAGTGTTGTTTCCTCTCTGCAGGGAGCACAGGACATCATCAACGAGCTTCCTGTGGAATACGTGGAGCCTCACGAGCTGAAGGACGTGTGTCAAACTGGAGGTATGTGTATGTGGAGGTATGTGTCATGTGATCAGATGGTACCAGGAAGCTCCACAACCGAACTCACCGAGACCCACCACAAATGTTTCATTCATTCATTCATTCGCTGTGTACTTACTCGCCTACTTACACTTAGCCTTTTGAGTGCACAAGTGCATTCACGCTGACACATTTCAAGGCTGTTCCAAATGTCTTCATGTGTGACGCTGTTGCTGGTTTTCTTTTTGGTTGATTTCTATTTCCTGTTGGCTCGATAGGACTCTCCCTTGCAACATACTGACCAACTTTTTGTGTTCATAAAGGACTTTGTATGGCTAATTTCACGCTTATTAGCATGTTCAAATATTATTGCTAGCAGACATCAAGAGAGTGACGCCCCAGGAAAAACGTTGACAATAAACGCACTTAATAAGGACACCTTTCAAGTATGAATATGTAGGCACCATAGAGGAGTTTCCTGTCTTTGCATTCATTCTGTTGTATCAAGTCCTGCTTGAGACCAACACTGTGTCTTCCTTACAACTGCCCCCCCGGATCACGTCCGGGTCACCAATCACTACTGTTGTTGTTTTAGACATGACCAAAGTGTATGCCACTGTGCTGAGTCGCCACCACCACCTGATGAGGAAGAGCGATGGCATCTACGACCCCATGGAGTATGAGAACCACCCAGAGCTCTACACGTCCCACTTCAGGACCAGCGTGAGGCCCTCCTCCCCCAGCTCCTCCTCCACTTGTTGCTGTCAATCACTTTGACTCTTGTTCAACAGCAAGGACAAAATGTTCACAAGTAGATTAGAGTACTTTAGATGTCTGGTAACGCAAACCTCCTCATAACCCCCACCCACAGGTGGCGCCCTACACAAACTGCCTGATCAACGGCATTTACTGGGACCCTCAGACCCCCCGACTCCTCAGGCGGCTGGACGCTCAGAAGCTGATGCGACCGTCCAAAAGCTCGTCTCCGACAAATGAGGGGATGCCTCAGCTGCCTCACAAGTAAGTCCAACCCGTGTACGTTTACACAATGAATCAAAGAGTGCAATGTGCATGCCTGACCACTAGTTGGCACATTATACAGTTACGAATCAGTCCCTCCAGGATTTTGCAGGCTTTTTTGTGATTGTTGAACTATTATGCCATGAAATGTGTCAACAAGCTCTGCTTCTGTTAGCTGTTTACATTCAGTCCAGATTCAATGTAAACCTACAGTCATGTGACACCCCACCATCTTCAAGATTGAATAAATGAATGAATAAATAAATAAATAGAGTTATGAGTGTGATGCGTGCGGCGTGTGAATGCTTCGTTGAGAAGCCTGATGGCTGATGGATCTTATCATTTGCCCAAATGACATGTCATTGACATTGGTGGCGCCCCCTATGGGTTGTGGTAAAAATGCTTCCGGAGACATGCTAGCATACATGTAATACATATATTCTCAAAGTTTTATCATCGTTAGACAAATGCTCAAGGATTTTGGACAATTAGTTGCTTAAGACGTTCAGCTTCATGGCGCCGTGTTTTTCTAGCAATCGTGTTCAAAATGTACACACACGTGCTTGTCAGCCACCTAAAGGTGTGTACCAGCTCTCATGGGGATTCAACTAAACACCCTGAAGTTACAGTGGGTGCTTTGAATACGACTTTTACGACTTATAGGGTCAAACTTTAGTGCCACCATGTGGTGTATTTGTCATAAAACTGATAGCATAGGCAACGAGGTAGCGGGGCACGTTTTTGCACATTTACACCCCTTTGTGTGCCGCACTTCAGGACGTCAGGAGTAGAAGAGACCCCCGCCCCACACCACCACCACCACCACCACCACACACTTGTTTTTTTTTTTAGTGTTGACTTCTGCTCTTTTCCGGCTGTCAGGCTGTTGGCCATCTGCGACATATCCGCCGACACGGGAGGCTCCATCGAGTTCATGAACGAGTGCACGACCATCGACAAGCCTTTCTGCATGTATGATGCCGACCAGCACATCGACCATGACAGGTACACATGCTCAACAGTACCACGCAACGCCCATTATTACTTTTCAAAGGAGAAACAACAACAAAAAAAGAGTGTCTTTTGGTAGCTTGACAAGCACTGTAGAAGCCCAAAACAGGCGTGTCCAAAAGGGTATATCCACTCCTCTGCATTGAGAGGAGCCAGATGGACAGGAAGTCTCCCGGACGCCTCCCTGGGGAGGTGTTCAGTGTACGTCCGACCGGTAGGGGGTCTCAGGGAAAACAAGCCCTGGACACATTGGAGAGACATTGTCTCTCATCTGGCCTGGGAACATCTTGGGATCCGCCGGGAGCGGCTGGATGATGTAGCCGGGGAGAGGGAAGTATGGGCTTGCTGCTTAGGCTGCTGCCCCTGTGACCCGACCTTGGATGAGCGAAAGAAGACAGATGGATGGTCCAAAACATAACAACAACAAAATCACTTTTTTTTTTAAATAGCAGTTTTTCTGGTCTGCATATACTATGGTTACCCACAACTTTTTTTTTTTTTTTTTTTTTTTTTACTTTAACCTCTTTTACCTGTTTACATCTAATTTTTGTTCATATTTTTGAGTTTTCTGCTAAACTATGAGTGTTGGAATATAATTTTAATTTGGGATGAAGCTCCTTTTTATTTAAACAATTAAGGACACTTTAGTTATGCCATCCATAACAATATCCATAACAATATAAGAAAAAGAAAGGTAATTAACATTTTTTATAATCAAATGATATTAAAAAGTGATCAGGACGCACGCTATCATTTCAGTGTGGAAGGCAACGGCATCCTCATGTGTTCCATCGACAACCTTCCGGCTCAGCTGCCAATCGAGGCCACAGAGTACTTTGGAGATCGCCTATTTCCTTACGTCTGGGAGATGGTATGACGTGCCGACGTATTGCTGGAGGGCAAGGCTGGATCCTCCACGTCAAGTCAAACACAGCAGACAGGTTTTTTTGTGTGTTTTGTTTTGCTTGCCTCGATTCCAAATGCAGTGCGTTGTCACCCTCAGCTGCCTTCAGACGCCAGCAGACCTCTGGAAGACGAAGACTTCAGTCCGCAAGTCAGAGACGTAAGTTCTCCACTCTGTCCTCTCCCTCTAAAACAAGCAAGCACTTTGGCGTCTGTGGTTCTCATGCTTGTTGTCAGATATCTCCAGTTGACATGCTTCAACCTGATCTGGCTAATTTGAAACCCAGTAAGTGAGCAAACTGCAAATAGGGGCGGTATGAATGACGCCCCGGCAGCTTCTGAATACATGCTTTTATAGTGAAAGCATACAAAAGGAAATGCGGGTGCCTCTTCCGCGTGAACTTTACGCTAATGTAGCGCTTTAGGAGAGCGTAAAAAGAACCACTGTGGACAGGTTGAAGCTTTCAGAGCAACGCGGTGATGTTTCCCGGTGGTGTTGCACTCGCGTGACTTTTATCAACCGCAATCGCCAAGAGCTTTAAAAGTTTCTCTCCGGCTTCGAGTGAGATTTAGCAAACGGAGCTAGCATGACTACGAAGGGCTCGTTACGTTGCCAGTTAAAGGAGGAAAAAAATACAAAGTAGCTCGGTCATGTTTGTTGTACATTTGTTAATGAACTACAAACTCCTCGTGCAAATATTAAACTGAACTAAACGACAAAATGCATGAAATGTCCCACCTTTGACCTTAGCAGTTAGTAGTGGATGAGTAGCCATTTAAGCTTATGTGCTTGCCTAACGACATGTGATTTTGTGGTTGAATTCAGGCAGTAATCACCTCAAACGGAGCGCTGACGTCAAAGTTTGAGTACATCGAGAAGCTCAGGGAGAAGAGGTAAGACCAAAAAAATATATGTTGACTTTTTAAAAAGAGTACAGGTGGTCCACGGCTTATGAATGAGATCTGTTGCTATGATGTTGAGTCGAGTTTTAGTGTAAGTCAGAATTTATAGCAAAATTAACACCAACAGATTAAATATGAATGAAACAAAAGGCTCATAAGAAAGAAAACAATGCCTAACTTTTTATCCCTGTGGTTGTCTTGCATGCTGGAAGGGGTGTTGCAAAGGAGGGAGAGACGGGGACATCGGGAGGAGAAAGTGTCAATAATAAGAGCACTAAATTTACGCCAAAATGTCACCTTGGTTTGCGTAGATTTTCTGGTTAGCAGCGAGATCAATGCGGTCACCACCTTGGTGTTTTCCTACGAGCTATTTCTAGGTCTAGCTAATTCAGTAGTGTGTCCCACTTTCTGCATCAAAATGCTGCCACTTGCAACTTTCTTGGGCTCCATTTTGGCTTATTTTACAGCCGTGATCAAACGAAAAGCAGAGACCTGAGGTGGGGGAAGCACTTCAGAATTCAAGAAATAACTCATGGTAAAACAGGAAAGCGGTGTCTGTGTTGATCCCACCGCCACATTGCGTCTTTGGGAACAATCACGTCTTCAGTGAAGGCAAAAGTAAACTTAAATGTTCATTTATCACTTTCATTCGTCGTTTATACGTATTCTGAATTGTTTTCTGCGTGTAAAATTAAGTTTTGTGTTAACATTTTTGTCTTTCTGGAACGGATGAATTGGATTCAGATGATGTCTTATGGCACAAATGGATTGTGGAACCAGTAGTTGTTTTTCTTTTTGTACAGTATTACTCATTTCTGGGAGTGCGTAAACGAGGACCACCTGTAGTTGACTTTGGTACCTGTGCATTGCTTTATGACTGCTTGTGAAAATGACTTCCCTCAATGGACTGTGTGTTTGTTTGTGTGTGTGCGTGTGTGTGCGCGTGTGTGTGTGTGTGTGTGTGTGTGTGTGTGTGTGTGTGAGAGAAGATTATACGACAGGTAACACGTCGTCTTGTCACTCGCTATTGATGCTCATAGAGGTGGACGTGCATGCTCATAGCTTGTCGGCTAATGCTGAAATATTATTCATTTCCAGCTACTATTAACTACATAAAAGTGTGGGAATGAAGTAGTAGTATCAGGACAGGTAGTAGCTGTTGGTTTAAAATGTAAAATAGAAGTGAAAGTACACTTTAGTCAAGGTCCACCTCTAGAAGCTCTCCTCTACTTGCTGCCCAAATTGCTTGTTGCTTGCTGGTCGCGCTAGTTGCTCTTCTTCCTGCTCTTTAGTTTCCCGCTGGATGCTCCGCCCAATGCTACTGGCAGCCCCGCCCCTGTCTGTGATGCTGTGCCAAGATGCCTGCGCCTTGGCATCGTGCATGACGCTCCAACAGTTTGAGCTCCCGTCTGAACGGGTAGAAGTCACCTCACATCTTTTTAGCATCTCACGACAACCACTCGGTCCAGTCCATCCCTTTTACCTTTCCGCACATTTGAGTCAAAAGATGGACACGGAACACATGTCCTAGCTTAAAATGCTTTTGTGAGGAGTCTTAGGAGGCGGGGCTGACCAGGACACGTTCTTTTGAAGGCTTTTGATTGGCTGCCTGAGGGGAAACTATACACACAAGTGTACTAATATGTGAAATAATATTGACCTTATTAAAACTACCTTCTATGCACAAATAGTGAGATACTTTCCACGTGTGGATTTTTTATTTTTTTTTTAACATTCAGGCTTTTCACTAGGAGCACAGGTGCTCCTAAATGGAAAAAAAATAGTAGCAATGTGAAATTTCACAATTTTACACACAGTTTTATTATTAACACTCAAACAACGTACTACATAACACACGTGCACTGGTACATACAGCATGCCATGATAAGGCCTACATCTCTCTGCGGTCACCGTCAAGGCTGGTTTGTTTTGTGGCTAACTAGTTAACTAGTTACTAGTTACATGACAGACAGCTCATGTGCTGCTTGGAGTGGTTGTTTTGTTAGGCTGTCTTTTTTTTTTACCTGCCTGCTTCAGCCCTTTGCAATATTCACAGAACATGAGGTTATTGTCAAACTCTAGCCGAGAGGAGAGTGTGATCCAATCTGATTTAGTCTTGTAAACTTTGCTAGCACTGTCGGTAACACTAGAGCCAACGCAAGCAGCTACCATCTCCTCTGTCTAGACGCTGTCAGTTGTCCCAGATGGCTCACCAATTTCCTCTCACTCCTTGGTTCCACTTTGAAAATACGACCCTATTTTCATTTTTCACCGGACTTAAGGTCAGTCGTCTTTCCTGCAACGCTCAAGTATCCAACTATTAACAATTGGCTGCGTCAGTGAGTGGAGCTTGTGCGGCGGAGACGTCACTGCGAGAGTTCTTTGTGTTGGAGATTGCCGATGCGAAGAAAGAAAGGTTGTAGGAGGCTTTTTAGATTTCTATACAGATACGTGGAAAGTAGTACTTTGATTCACTTTGTGTGGACTTATTTGAGGAGCAAAATGCAAATGAAAGGGCTGGAAAATGTACTCGCACGTGTGCTGCCTTTTTATTTTTCCTACTCACACAATCTACTGTATTTCTAGGCGCGTATGCCCTAGCCCTGACATTTTGGTTGGTCAAAAAAGAAGCACGCTTTAAAAAAAAGAATGTATATACATGCAGTCAAACCTGTCTTAGCGGCCACCTGCCTATAGCGGCCACTGAAAAATCCCCCGCAGACAATTTACGTGTTGTAGTCCCTGTGTATAGCAGTCACCTATCTAACGCGGCCAGCGGCCACCCTTTTTGTATCCCTTGGTCAATATCTGACCGCATATAGCGGCCAAAATGCCGACTAAAGCAGAAGCTTCATGCATGAAAAAGTTTCGTTTTTTAATCACTGAAGCCGTCGTGTGTAGACTTTAATTACTGAGTCCTAGTTGGACTTAAAAAAGCCGTCTTCTTACTTTGCAATGCCGCCCTGAAAAGATTCAATGACGGCCAAAACGGTAATCTTCCCACTTTGCAATGCTGTGAATAGATTCTAAAATAGCCCAAACACCTGAATAAAACATCTAAAATATCACTTAATTGCCGACTAATTAGAGATTAGAAGCCCATTCAATAAGAAAGGAGCGATGGTATTGTTAGTTTACGACGATCTTCGCACCTCCTCCGCACTCAATTGTTCAGGCACACACCCATTCATGACTGCTTCACGCGTATCCTGTACATATATCCTTGGGCTAGTTCACTAAAATTTTTATTTCTTGCTTTTAAAATTGTGTTTAAAAAAAATCTAAGATGGAAATTTGTGACGTTCTGCAGGACAGGAGCGAGCGTCCCCTGTCCTGACCCTACACAGACCCTGTCCTGCGCTCTTATTTGGCGGGCTGTGCCTTCTCCGGGGAGGAAGAGGCAGCCGCTTCTTGCCTGGTGGCCGCGCAGCTGCGGTCAATTAACATTTGTGGCGGATAAAAGGCCGGTGCCGTCGAATGTGCGGCGCTGGTTCATTGTTGTTATTGATATTACTAGTTTCCTCACCGGAGCTGTTTCCTAGATTTACCTACCTGTTTATGTGTCAACAGAGCGTTTCCCCCTATGTCTCTTGGTTTTGCTCCAGTCTTTTTGTGAATACATGTTAATATGTGTGCGCACAAATTCAAAATGGCCGCCAACCTGTCTATAGTGGCCACTTTTGCCGTTTCCCTTCAGTGGCTGCTATAGACAGGTTTGACTGTATATGTATTTTGTGTGTGTTTTCGAGGCTGCATATACAAATAGTGCAATAATAGTACAGTACATAACTGAGTTTAAATGGTTAAAATCATATGCACACAAATGTTGTGGTGGTTGTAGTTCTGTGTACGTACCTCTTCTTTTTTCTTTTCTTCATATTTTTGTTTTTTCCTTTCTTTTTGTGTTCTTTTTTCTTGTTCTTTTTTGCGTCTTTCTTTTCCTTCATCTTTTTAATTTTTTTCTTCTTTCTTTTACTTTTCCTCATATTTTTCTTTTTCATCTTTTTTCTTTCTACTTCTTCTGTATGTACTTTTCTTTTTTCCTCTTTTTACTTATTTTTTTTTTCCCTCTGCTTTTATTTTTCTGTACTCGTTTTTTTTTCTTGTTCTTTTTCCTTTTAATTTTTTTCTTTTTTTATTGTTTCATTTTTTTCCTTTTTTCCCCTCTTTTCTTCTTTTTCTTTTCCTCATATTTTTCTTCTTTTTCATCTTTTTTTCTTTGTAATTCTCAGGAGCCGTCGTCGTCATCAGTGAAACCTTCCTAAACGTGTGGCATAATTGTGTCATTTTCCTGTCCGCGTCATCAGCTGCTAAATTTGGTCTTGTAATCTGATTACTTTCTCACGTTACCGCTGAAAGAAGCGTTGACTGTGCAGATGATTATCATTCTTCTGTTTTTTCCTGCTCCTATGTAGGGCGCGTCTTAAGACTTATTGACTATTGTCTTAAGACTAATTGATCTTCTAGTTTTGGCAGACAAGCCAGCAAATCTTTAATCCCCTGACTGAGTTTTCCTCCTTCAGATATGAAAAACGTCTTCGTCTTTTCTTTGCTTTTTAATTAAGACGAGCGGGAGGCCCCAGTCAGACGTGCAGCCGGACCTGCTGCCATTTGTCGTAACCAATTAGCGCACAGCTAATGAGACGGAGGGGTGGGGTGTTCTGACTCCTGTGGGGGCAGAATCGGGGGCAGTGTTGGCGCTGGTGGAGGAACACCAAAGGTCACACTAATACTCTGTCATTATTATATATTCATCTAATCTAGCTTGCTGGACTGAATGGGGGGGCAGTTATGTCTCACTTTCTTCATAAGGAGTAGAAGTGACTTCCAGTAAAATGATGATTATTGTAATAATATTTGGAAATCACAATCCTCACATAACTGTGTGCACAATAACCTTTTGAAGTCTTTGTGTCTTCTTTGCGACTCCACCAGAGAGAAGTCTCAGATCCTGAAGAAAAGCGGGATGAAGCGAGTTCTGCTGCTTGGTACTGGATACGTGTCCAGCCCCGTGGTGGAATACCTGACCCGGAGTGCCAAGACACAGGTCACAGTGGGTGAGTGTGATGATTACCGCCATGTGCAGGGGAACCTCTGAGGCCTCCTGGAAAGATGGCCATGTTCTCATTTGTTTGGATTTGGAAATAAAAGTAATCTGTTCCAGGGTGAAACTCCAGCCCAAGAAAAGCTTTATGTGTACAGGCATGAAGTGTAAAGAGAAGCACTGTTAACTCATTCAACACGTCTTTTAGGGTTTTTTGCGTGAGAGGCAGAAAGAGGTGGTGACGCAAGTACACACTAAGGGATGACTGTCACTGTTTAAAGCAGTTTTAAGCCATAAAAACTGCCACATGGTGGCAGAAGTGCATTTGATGAGAGCTCGGCATGGATCATTTGCACCTATTAACATACTTGACAGCAAGGAGGAAGTGAGAGAGCGTGGAGGAGTGTAGCGTGCAGAAGGTTATGCAGTGTAGGGAAATGGTAACGCATGTGCGCACATGCGTGCCCGCACACCGGTTAGTTCCAAATGTGAAAATTGTAAATAGTTCATGGTGTTATGTGTAAATTATTTTGATGTAAAACAACCCTTACTTTGTGTTACAGTTTAGATATTTGAGCTGTCACAAAAGCAAAATGTTTGTGTCAAAGTGGAAGTTATGCTTGAAATGTAAATTTTTATCCCGTTTTTAGTTGGGAACTGATATTTTCCTGAAACTTACCTATGTTCTGCTGATTACTAAAGAACGGAAAAAGGTGTAACAGACTTTTTTTTCTGATGAAAGACAAGAGCCTAATCTTCCTTTTGGTAGGTTCCATGTTTATATAGCCATAGAAGACAATTTTCTGTGTGCCTTGAAAGATCAGTCAAAATGCTCTAAAATGGCCACTACTGGAGGGGTTGAATTTCGAATGGGTTAATAGTATCAAAGAGTTCAACGTTGGAGGACACACACTGGATGTCCCTCTGTCGTGTTGTTGAGGCACATCAGAGATCAACAAGCAGAAGAAAAAGCCTAGCACCTTCTGTGTCTCAAATGGAATACTTCAGTCAGTGCACTTCAGTAAGTATACTGTGTGCACTGTGTACTTCAGGGGTGTCCAAACTTTTTCCAGCAAGGACCACATACTGAAAAATGAAAGGATGCAAGGGCCACTTTGATATATATTAAAGCAACACATTGAGATATGCTAAGAAGATATATGTAGCTCAAGAAAAAACTGCATTTCACCTTTGTAAAATACAGTCAAACCTGTCGTAGCGGCCACCCGTATAGAACGGCCACCTGCCTATAGCGGCTACTGAAAAATCCCCCGCAGCAAATGTGTTATAGACCCTGTGTATAGCAGTCACCTGTCCAACGCGGCCAGCGGCCACCCATTTTGTATCCCTTGGTCAATATCTGACCGCATATAGCGGCCAAATTACCGACTCAAGCAGAAGCTTCATGCACGAAAATGTTTAGTTTTTCAATCAATGAAGCCGTCGTGTGCAGACTTTAATTACTGAGTCCTAGCTCAGTCACAATCATTCACAAGATCCACACAAACTGTCAGTTGTTCCACATAAAAAAGCCGTCTTCTTTGGAGCTTGTTGCAGACAGTGACACCTTTAATTTCCTGGTGTGAGACAATGTGCACTGGTCAATACTGTAATGCCGCTTGTTGTGGGGAAGGAGAGACTCACGTCGCCGATGCACTTTAATGGCTTTATTAACAGCGGAGAACACTGCAGGACTTTACGTGGATGTAAAGTCCTGCAGTGTTCTCCGCTGTTAATAAAGCCATTAAAGTGCATAAACACACTTCCCAACTCTCTCCAAACTCACAGCTAGCACTGAGCCTAGCTCTCCTCCTCGGGACGCCCACCGTCACTTCCTGTTGAACTAAAGCTGTAATGACACTCCGCCGTGTATATATACTATAGTAGCACAGCTTTGTTCTGTGGGTGGTGTAGAATAACAAGCCTAGTTGTTCTTTACAACTTTTATCCGCAGTCCCACAGTGCCCTCTACTGGCCAACATGTAATAGTATAATTATATGTATCTGCAAACACAACAAGCTTCTAATCACAGACATGTGAATATGTGCTCGCACAAATTAAAAATGGCACGACCACGTGCCTATAGCGGCCATTTTGCCGTTTCCCTTTAGTGGCCGCTATAGACAGGTTCGACTGGTGAAATGCTACTAAATGACGAGTAATACGAGTTTATTCTTGTAAAATTGCGACTTTTGTTCTTCATTCGTTTGACTTTTTTCTTAATATTTTGACTTTATTGTCATAAAATTACAGCTGTTTTTTTTCCATTTCAACAATATTGTATTTTTTCTTTATTTCAACAGTGTTACCAAAATGATATTTTTCCTCATTTTACAAGTTTATTCCCATAAAATTGCAACTTTTTTCTCATTAGAAATGTTTTTTTCCTCATAATATTTTCACTCTACTCTGGTCACATTTCTGCTGTGGATTCTTTCTGTATAATTTTCCAAATATTTCAACTTTCTTTCTAATATTTTGACTTTATTCCCATGTTATACATTTTCCCCCAACCTAAGTTTCCAAAAATTACAACTTTAGGCATTGTTTTTGGCTTTTAATATTTCAACTTCATGCTACTAAAATGACATTTTTCCTCATACCATTACTTTGTTCACAGCCCCGGGCCGCACTTTGGACACCTGTGTTGTACTTGGTGCCCGAGTGTGTGGATTTTTGACAGTGTGGTGCCTTCCCAAAATCCTTTCCTGTCATTGCACATTGCAGCCTCCCCTTCAGCTACGTAGCCAAGATGGCGACTACTGAGGGTGGTGGATTACGCAATTCGTACCGGACACACTACGCGTTCCACACATGTGCAGAATGTGTCGATGTCCGGCCGATCTATTTGTTCCGCAGTCACGTGTTGTATTACTCAGCATGTGAAATTTACGCCATCCGTCGATCTATTTTCTATTTTTAACACAGCGTGAACCAAACATCCGTCCAAACATTATTTTTTTAATGTTTGGACGGATGGTATTTCTCTGTTTAGAAAAGCTGAATCCTCTAGATCTTTGGCCTAAAGCCAGGTGCCCCCTACTCCTGCACACTTCAACCTTTTTATCTGAATTAACTTGAAATAATGAATTGTTTAATTAATTTCATAGTAATTCCAGGTCAAAAATGTGTATTTTGCATGGTCACATTTTGATAAAGTTCCACATGAGCACAGATAGATATGTAATCGTTCTCCATATCTTTTACTCCAGTCTGATGTTGGCATCCTTCCGCTTGAATGGCTTGAATTTGAGCTTCACTTTTTTTGTCCCCTCACGATGGCAATGGTTTAAGTCTGCATAGTAATTTCGTAATTTCGTTTAGCAATCAGGATAAGGCAGTATCCGAAGTACAAAAACACATGCAACCTTCGACAAAGTCTCATTTTCAGGGGGAATCCGCACTTACAGTTACAGGCTTTCACCGCTGCGCCGTGTGGGGATTACAGGGTTTCCGCTACATGTAATTGATTGTGGCGGTGCGCCACTACAAAATAAAAGTAGCCACACCTTTTAAAAATTGACCACAGTTGGTTTGAAAATGATTTAAAATATCATAAAAATGTTTCACTGCGCTTTATTTTGATAAGCATGCACCGGAATCGCCTGCCCGCCTTGCCGGCATGTGAGCAGTTACGCAACACGTCTGGTGTTGGCTTTCACGTTGTGTCTTATTATGGGGAGAATGAACATCTGACCGTAAAATGTGGAGCTAATTAACGACAGCTTGTCACATGCTAAGCCTATCTATGCCAGCGTGTGTGATCACTCACGTTTCAATCTCATTCCACTTTCTGGCATTTTTGTTTACATGCCTGGATGGCGGCATCCAGCTAGCTCAGAGCTACAAGTTGCTATTACATTCATGGGATGCATCGATCACTTTTTTTTTTAAGTATCATTGTCATCATCATATAACTTAGGGCTTGTCTTCAAAACACTAGTTGTGTGTCGAAGTTGTGCAACAGAGACACGTGGTGTGTACAGCTTTCCCAGCTGATGTTGTATTTTTGAGGATTAATTTTATTATAGAACAACAAACATGTTCTTAATGAACCCAAAAGACTCATTAATATCAAAGCTGAATATTTTTGGAAGTTGGAGTGGGGCTTTTTTAGTTTTAGCTATTTTAGAAGGATATCTGTGTGTGCAGGCGACTTACTGTGCATAATTATTAGGCAACTTAACAAAAAACAAATATATACCCATTTCAATTGTTTATTTTCACCAGGGAAACCAATATAACAGCTCAACATTCACAGCTACCTTTCTTTGCAAGGACACTCAAAAGCCTGCATCCATGGATTCTGTCAGTGTTTTGATCTGTTCACGATCAACATTGCGTGCAGCAGCAACCACAGCCTCCCAGACACTGTTCACTGTTCAGTGTACTGTTTTCCCCCCTTGTAAATCTCACATTTGATGAGGGACCACAGGTTCTCTATGGGGTTCAGATCAGGTGAACCAGGAGGCCACGTCATTAGTTTTTCTTGTTTTAGACCCTTTCTTGCCAGCCACGCTGCGGAGTACTTGGATGCATGTAATGGAGCATTGTCCTGCATAAAAATCATGTTTTTCTTGAAGGATGCGGACTTTTTCCTGTACCACTGCTTGAAGAAGGTGTCTTCCAGAAGCTGGCAGTCGGACTGGGAGTTGAGCTTGACTCCATCCTCAACCTGAAAAGGCCCCTCAAGCTCATCTTTGAGCCCATACCTGTACCCCACCTCCACCTTGCTGGCGTCTGAGTCGGACTAGAGCTCTATGACCTTTACCGATCCAGCCACGGGTCCATCCATTGGGGCCATCAAGACTCACTCTCATTTCATCAGTCCATAAAACCTTGAGATATTTCGTGGCTCAGTCTTGACGTTTCAGCTTGTGTCTGGTTCAGTGGTGGTCGTTTTTCCAGCCTTTCTTACCTTGGCCATGTCTCTGAGTATTGCACACCTTGTGCTTTTGGGAAATCCAGTGATGTTGCAGCACTGAAATATGGCAAAACTGGTGGCAAGTGGCATCTTGGCAGCTGCACGCTCGACTTTTCTCAGTTCATGGGCAGTTATTTTGCACCTTGGTTTTTCCACACGCTTCTTGCGACCGTATTGGACTATTTTGAATGACTATTTTGAATGAAATGCTTGATTGTTCGATGATCACGCTTCAGAAGCTTGGCAATTTTAAGAGTGCTGCATCCCTCTGCAAGATATCTCACTATTTTTGACTTTTCGGAGCCTGTCAAGTCCCTCTTCTGACCCATTTTGCCAAAGGAAAGGAAGTTGCCTAATAATTATGCACAGTAATAGTCGCCTGCACACACAGATATCCTTCTAAAATAGCTAAAACTAAAAAAGCCCCACTCCAACTTCCAAAAATATTCAGCTTTGATTTTAATGAGTCTTTTGGGTTCATTAAGAACATGTTTATTGTTCTATAATAAAATTAATCCTCAAAAATACAACTTGCCTAATAACTCTGCACTCCCTGTAAAGTGCCATTTCAATGTTGGCGGTGCTCTCAGCAACTTTGCCATGAAATTCAGTTTTGCAATGTTCTCGGTCATGTTCAAGATTCAAGATTCAAGAGTTTTATTGTCATATGCACAGTAAAACAGATAGTTCTGCTATGCAATGAAATTCTTGTTCTGTTCATTCTCCCAGCAGAAAGAAAGAAAGAAAAACACAAGAAAATGAATAAGAACAGAAGAAACATTAATAATGTTCTGCTAGTTCTTGAAAAAAGTTTAAGTTAATACATAAATAAGTCAGGAAAAATTGCTACTTTCCATTAAAAAAAATAATAATAATGCAGATGTAACAGCGGCGGCTCTCCGCCTTCCTGTGCAGCCCACCACCACAGCTTCAAAAAAGCCTACGGGCAACCCTGGATTGGACACCAATATGAAATGGAGGACGTGATGTAGGTCTTGCACAAATGCACAGAACCGATCGCATTTCCGGTGCGGGTTACACACTCAAAAGACTAAGTGCACTAAGTGTAAGTAGGCGAGTGCGCCAACCCAGTCCCAGCCTCTGACTTCATAGTCCTTTATGTCTGAGCTGCCGACGTCTCGTGAGTCCCAAATGCTCAACCTCAGCGGTGTTGGACAATATGAATAAGAGAATAAGATCCACATGGTGGCGCTACCTAAAGATTGCTGAGAGTGATGTTGTTTTGACTCCAGCCTCGGTGAGCATGCCGCAGGCGCAGGATCTCTCGGCCAGATATCCAAACACTGTTCCCGTCATGCTGGACGTCGGCAGTCAGGAGGGTCACCTCAACTCTCTGATCGAAGACCACGACGTGGTCATCAGGTACTGATGAAGCCGAGGACTTAGGACAAGCCAGGAAAGCATCATTTCTTCAGCGGTCACTCTGCCCCCCTTCCTCCCTCCACAGCCTGCTGCCCTACACGCTCCACCCCCTAGTGGCCAAACACTGCATTGACAGGAAGGTCAGCATGGTGACCGCCAGCTACCTGAGTCCTGCCATGAAGGACCTGCACAGCAGGTGACACACACGTTTTCAACTGCAGCACATAGAAATAAAATCCTGTCTTCATGTCGTGTGTGTGTGTGTGTGTGTGTGTGTGTGTGTGTGTGTGTGTGTCAGGGCGGTGGAGGCGGGCATCACCATCGTTAATGAGATGGGACTCGATCCAGGTATTGATCACATGTTGGCCATGGAGTGTATTGATCAAGCTAAAGCTGACGGCTGCACGGTGAGCGCGCAAACACACACACGCGCACACACACACACACACTCCAACCGTGTACGCAGATTGCTGTAGGGGGTACGTGACTAAAAATGAAAAACATGACTTCCATGACGTCCATGACTTCTAGTCAAATGTCTGAAGGGGCTACCCGACTCAAAAGGTGGGGAACCACTGCAACACTACAACAAACTGAACTAGATGAAGCAACTTCAGCAGAAATGAATGCTAAAGTGAAATGTAGAATGAATGTTGAAATGTAATGAAATCTGTATTCACCCACCGTGGATGGAACCAGCAACGACCACTCTACGACCTGAGCCACACACACTCATTGTGTCTTCTCAGCATTCACACAATGAGTGGATGTTGCCGGAACTATAGTGTGTGTGTGTCTTGTGCCACAGGTGGAATCGTACGTTTCCTTCTGCGGAGGACTTCCTGCGCCCGAGTGTTCAGACAATCCTCTTCGCTACAAGTTCAGCTGGAGTCCCTACGGCGTTCTCCACAACACGATCAGCCCCGCCCTCTTCCTGCGAGACAACAAGGTACACACGCTGACAGCAACAATGCTTTATCGTGTGTCAAAGCCAAGCAGCAACAGCGTGCATGTCTCTGTCAGCCTGTGAGTATCCCACAAGGGGGCGCTCTGCTGGACGCCACCACTCCATTGGATTTCTTTCCTGGCTTCAACTTTGAAGGTTATCCCAATCGGGACAGCACCAAGTATGCAGAACTGTACGACATACAGAAGGTGCACACGCTACTCAGAGGAACTTTACGCTACAAGGTGTGTTAGCAACACACACGGTTCTTGTTGAGTTCCAGCTGTCATGATGACCTGTGGCGGTCTCATGCAGGGCTTCTCAGCGGCCATGAGTGGTTTTGTCAAGTTGGGTCTGATCAACAGTGATCCGTGTCCCATGCTGCAGAGCTCCTCCTCTACGGTCACATGGGTAAGCCTTCTGCTATTGGACCAGAGATGTTGCGAGGCACTGAGTCCTGAGTCCCTGGTGCAGTGAAATCCAAAAGGACGCAGTCAACTCACTAGCCGCCTGCCATGTCAAGGCATACATTGGGAACAACTCACCTTTCAAATCTAACTAAGTGGATACAAAAGAATCAGACCAGCGCTTCATTCACTCGCTTTTTTTCATCACTTGAGTTACTTTATCAGCTCTTACGTCTGTTGTCGATATCAGCACGTAACAATGAGCAAGAAGCTGGCTGGTCTCATCCTTTGTCCATGACTGTAGATGTAGATGTAGATGTACAGTAGATAGAGATGTAGATGTACAGTAGATGTAGATGTACAGTAGATGCAGATGTAGATGTACTGTAGATGCAGATGTAGATGTACAGTAGATGTAGATGTACAGTAGATGCAGATGTAGATGTACAGTAGATGCAGATGTAGATGTACAGTAGATGCAGATGTAGATGTACTGTAGATGCAGATGTAGATGTACAGTAGATGTAGATGTACAGTAGATAGAGATGTAGATGTACAGTAGATGCAGATGTAGATGTACTGTAGATGCAGATGTAGATGTACAGTAGATGCAGATGTAGATGTACTGTAGATGCAGATGTAGATGTACAGTAGATGTAGATGTAGATGTACAGTAGATGCAGATGTAGATGTACTGTAGATGCAGATGTAGATGTACTGTAGATGCAGATGTAGATGTACTGTAGATGCAGATGTAGATGTACAGTAGATGTAGATGTAGATGTACAGTAGATAGAGATGTAGATGTACAGTAGATGCAGATGTAGATGTACAGTAGATAGAGATGTAGATGTAGATGTACTGTAGATGCAGATGTAGATGTACAGTAGATAGAGATGTAGATGTACAGTAGATGCAGATGTAGATGTACTGTAGATGCAGATGTAGATGTACAGTAGATGTAGATGTACTGTAGATGCAGATGTAGATGTACAGTAGATAGAGATGTAGATGTACTGTAGATGCAGATGTAGATGTACAGTAGATAGAGATGTAGATGTACAGTAGATGTAGATGTAGATGTACAGTAGATGTAGATGTACTGTAGATGCAGATGTAGATGTACAGTAGATAGAGATGTAGATGTACTGTAGATGCAGATGTAGATGTACAGTAGATAGAGATGTAGATGTACAGTAGATGTAGATGTAGATGTACAGTAGATGCAGATGTAGATGTACTGTAGATGCAGATGTAGATGTACAGTAGATAGAGATAGAGATGTAGATGTACAGTAGATAGAGATGTAGATGTACAGTAGATGCAGATGTAGATGTACAGTAGATGCAGATGTAGATGTACAGTAGATAGAGATGTAGATGTACAGTAGATGCAGATGTAGATGTACAGTAGATAGAGATGTAGATGTACTGTAGATGCAGATGTAGATGTACAGTAGATAGAGATGTAGATGTACAGTAGATAGAGATGTAGATGTACAGTAGATGCAGATGTAGATGTACAGTAGATAGAGATACAGATGTAGATGTACAGTAGATAGAGATGTAGATGTACAGTAAACTGAAAACGAAACAAAAGTGATGTCATTTGAATGGAAACAACCGTAAGATGAGTGCAAAGATGGATTTACTTCCAAACAGACAAATTCCATCCATCCATCCCAACTTGTCTTGCTGGCAAATGTTTTTGCCTTTACTTTTCAGTGTTGGCCTCCATGCTAACTCTGACCTTCACGCTGGCCTCCACGCTAACTCTGGCCTTCACGCTGGCCTCCATGCTAACTCTGGCCTTCACGCTGGCCCCCACGCTAACTCTGACCTTCACGCTGGCCTCCATGCTAACTCTGGCCTTCACGCTGGCCCCCACGCTAACTCTGACCTTCACGCTGGCCTCCATGCTAACTCTGACCTTCACGCTGGCCTCCATGCTAACTCTGGCCTTCACGCTGGCCTCCATGCTAACTCTGACCTTCACGCTGGCCTCCATGCTAACTCTGGCCTTCACGCTGGCCTCCATGCTAACTCTGGCCTTCACGCTGGCCTCCATGCTAACTCTGGCCTTCACGCTGGCCTCCATGCTAACTCTGGCCTTCACGCTGGCCTCCATGCTAACTCTGACCTTCACGCTGGCCTCCATGCTAACTCTGGCCTTCACGCTAACTCTGGCCTTCACGCTAACTCTGGCCTCCACGCTAACTCTGGCCTTCACGCTGGCCTCCATGCTAACTCTGGCCTTCACGCTGGCCTCCATGCTAACTCTGACCTTCACGCTGGCCTCCATGCTAACTCTGGCCTTCACGCTGGCCTCCATGCTAACTCTGACCTTCACGCTGGCCTCCATGCTAACTCTGACCTTCACGCTGGCCTCCACGCTAACTCTGACCTTCACGCTGGCCTCCACGCTAACTCTGGCCTTCACGCTGGCCTCCATGCTAACTCTGACCTTCACGCTGGCCTCCATGCTAACTCTGGCCTTCACGCTGGCCTCCATGCTAACTCTGGCCTTCACGCTGGCCTCCACGCTAACTCTGGCCTTCACGCTGGCCTCCACGCTAACTCTGGCCTTCACGCTGGCCTCCACGCTAACTCTGGCCTTCACGCTGGCCTCCATGCTAACTCTGGCCTTCACGCTAACTCTGGCCTCCACGCTAACTCTGGCCTTCACGCTGGCCTGCATGCTAACTCTGGCCTTCACGCTGGCCTCCATGCTAACTCTGACCTTCACGCTGGCCTCCATGCTAACTCTGACCTTCACGCTGGCCTCCACGCTAACTCTGGCCTTCACGCTGGCCTCCATGCTAACTCTGACCTTCACGCTGGCCTCCATGCTAACTCTGACCTTCACGCTGGCCTTCACGCTGGCCTCCAAGCTAACTCTGGCCTTCACGCTGGCCTCCATGCTAACTCTGACCTTCACGCTGGCCTCCACGCTAACTCTGGCCTTCACGCTGGCCTCCATGCTAACTCTGGCCTTCACGCTAACTCTGGCCTCCATGCTAACTCTGGCCTTCACGCTGGCCTCCATGCTAACTCTGGCCTTCACGCTAACTCTGGCCTTCATGCTGGTCTCCATGTATTTGTGTCCACAGAAAGAATTGTTGTGTCATGTGATGTCTGTGGACTCCTCCATCTCCCAAGATGCGTTTGAGGCGGCTGTGTTGGACTGCGTTGGCCGGGATGAGAATAAGATGGACTGTCTGAGATGGTGAGCGTGTGTCAAAATAAAAAGACTGTCATTTTATTTGGGCCTTCCTCATGATTGCAGCCAGATTGTGTAACATTAGCGCTACATATAGCGCATGCTATCATGCTATGCATGCTATGCTACACCTGTGTATTTCTTGTTTATGGAATGAGTGTGTGTGTGTGTGTGCACAGGTTTGGAATGCTGAGTGATGAGCCGGTTCCTCACGCTGACAGTGTGCTGATGGCCCTCAGCAAACATCTGGAAGCTAAACTCTCCTTCAGTGAGAACAACACTCATGTCCATGTGGCGTCCATGCTGAGACACACTCATACATGCTACCCTGTGTGTGTGTGTGTGTGTGTGTGTGTGTGTGTCTCCTCCCCCTTGCAGACGACTGTGAGCGAGACATGATCGTCCTGAGGAGCGACTTGGGCCTTCGCCACCCTACAGGCGAGCTGGAGACCAAACACATCAGCCTGGTCGTGTATGGAGACATCGGCGGCTTCTCCGCCATGGCCAAGACGGTTGGTTACCCGGCAGCCATCAGCGCACGCATGATCCTGGACGGTCAGTCACGTCTGTGTGCGTCTGGTCAAAAGGTTTATTGATGCTTACTGTACGTTACAAACATGGCCACCTTATGTGGCGTCTTTCCAGGTGAGATCAGATCCAAGGGAATCGTGCTTCCCATGACCAAGGAGATCTATGTGCCGGCGTTGGCGCGCTTGAAGGATGAGGGTCTGCACGTCATCAACACCAGCACCCTACTGGAATGACCAGCACAAACATTTTAAATTCAACTCTTGCAAATCTTTTACACGTCTAATCACCGCAATACTTACTAGCGCTTTTTTTTTCCTTCCCAAAACACATACAAATCATTCATATATACTGTATATGTGGCCAACAGGGTAACAGCAAGTCTCAGCAGTTGAAAATATTGTTTGAAATGGAAAAAACGTAAGTTATTAATAAAATATAAGAAAAAAAGGCTGCTATTTGAGTTCAAAGTTGAAAGGTTACAGCTGATATTCTGTCGTTGTTGGGTGTCGCTATAATCCCGCCCTCTTCCTGCTCGGACACGCAAGTCACGCCCCCATGCAACTTGCGCAAGGAAAGGTGCCGCAAAACGCAGAAAGTCAGGTCAAACATTTCGCTAATACTTGCAAGTAAGAAGGTGAGACGCATACAATGTGAGCAGAAAGGGGTCGGTATTAGCCAGTGTTACAGTAGCTACACGATGCAGCTACATGGGAGCCTCAAATTGGCTGTTCTCAGCTAATGGGAGCAATTTAACAAAGTGTAGCTACTAACGTTAGCTTACTGAACGTATAGCCCGTCATAACAAAATGAGTGTGGAATTCGTGACAGGATTCTTTAGTCCATAACAAGATAAGATAGCGTTTGGGGAATATGGAATGTTGCAATAGTTTTTAAATCCTTTTTCTTCTCGAAGCAGCTACAATATTGTCTCTACTTTGACTTCCCGCTTTGTGTCAAGAATAGCGTGCAAGTCTCGGGCATGACTGCTAATTGATAGCTTTGCTGACATTGCGTGCCGGTGAAACACGAGCTGTGTTTCTCTGAAAGCACAATTGGTTACGTATGCTTGCCGCCGGTGATGTTGTATTTTTGGAAGATGGCGATATTACGCTGTAAGGCAGGACAAAGATCACAACTAAACACTTGTTTTTATGCTTGCCTTGTTAGCACTCCTTCAGGTCTGAGGTTTTTTTCTTAACCGTCCACATAGTTTTGAATCATTTGCTTTGTCTTCCATGTGCACACACGTGCAGTGTTGTGAATGCCACATAAATAAAATGTATAAATAAACGTCTAGTTTTGTTCTGGTTCCTTTGACCTCGCAGCCTGCTGAATTATTACGCTGATTTTTAATAGCACAAGGACCCCCTAAAGACACTGAGGAAATAAATTACAATGTAAATTGTGAAACCTGAACATTTTTTATCGAGCGATGGCGTAATCGCAAAATTGACGTCACGCATGCGCATCTGACGTCTTCCGAGCTGTCATGTTTACGTGCAGTGGATAACGCTACGACTGTGGAAGAGTGGTTCAGCATAATTTCAGTTGATTGCTCTAGGAATAGTACATGTCATACTGTGCCATTCTTGACGATTATTCACTCACAAGTGGGATTATTTCCAGTCTTCTCTTGGACGTCAGAGTGAAAAAAACAACTTGAACGTAGTAGCAATGAAGCTAGCTTAGCTTGTTAGCAAATGGCGGATTGTCATGGCGATTTCAATTTGAAACGATCTACTTCCGGCGTATAATTTCCCTCTTTACGCTTCTGAGACACACATACAAGTGTGCCATTTCCTTAAAGCAGTGTGTTTCCCAACCGTCATTGACCACATAAGGAAAAATGTCACTGCACGCCACCAAAAAGTGACTTGTGTTGTATGAATTAAAGCAGGCGGACAAGGGGGTTAATTATGTACCTTCTGCCATCCAGTGGAAGAAGAATATATTGTTCTGCCAGTCACTATACGTCCAACAGTGCTATATTATTTGTAGGGCTGTCCCGAAAAATATCGGCGATGTTGGGCTTCTCTGCCGATGATATCGCCGTACGCGCACAAGTAATTTTACTTGTACGTGAGTAGTATTTTTCGTATTCGTTTTACGGTGAAATGTATTGAAACATGAATCTTGATGAGCCAGCACGTGTGAAATGCTTGGCGTCGGGCTCGTGACGGCGTGGGCGTTGGCGCGAGGCAGCCATGCAAACGAGGCCACCAGGCAGGGGATAATTGGGAGGGTCGTTAAAAGTCAAACATGCAAATGAGGCGAAAGATCCTTCTGCCGGTCAAGACTTCGTCTGGACACTTGACCTACTTTGTTTCCTTGCGAGTCTTAGCGCGGATTAGCATTTAGCATCTCACTGCGGGGATTACACCAAGGCTCCGTGGAGGGACGGCGTTTGTAATCCACGTGCTCGTTTTCTCTTTGTCTGGATGCCGTGACCTTTCACATCTTGCGTGTGGGCCGTCTGCCCCTCCCCCCCCCAGGAAGGAACGGAAGATGAACATTTTGTCAACACGTCATTTAATTGTCCGCTTAGAATGTTTGTTAGAAAATGCAGAATAGAAAAGCCACGCCTACAGATGAAATGTCTAACAATAAAGCAGAAATAGAAATTTGGTCCATTGATGTGATTTATATGAAAGATTATTATCAAGTTGCTGCTGGCATCTTTTGCTGCCAATAAATACAAAAAAGTTTTTAGCAGGTGTGTGTTAGTGTGTCCAGTTACAGAATATAAAAAAGGCACGTTACAAAAATCCACTGGAGAAGTCCAACATCACAAGTTCTCTTGGAGGAAGGTTTGTCATTTGGAAAAAAAGTTTTCTTCACACGAGAGATTCCAGGCTCTCGGGCGTGCTTCCTCCCAGCACGACGGTGCCGTTCTTGTCCGAAGACCGGAAGCTTCTGTGATCTTCTTGCGTCCCGATGAGGCTCAGCATGGCCTCGTAGAGGAACTGGTACTGGCCCTGGGGCACACAAGAACAGCCAGCAGTTAGGAGATCTGGCAAAGCTAATTAGTCAAATATCAGGCATCTGCCTGTCTCTGTGAGGTTGCATTGTGGAGGTTTTAGAGCTCTCACATCGGCTGCTGGACAATCAGAGGTGGAGATCCTGCACGGCGGATAACTTCACCTTTGTTGACCGCTTGTATTTAATAACACAAGAAACGCTTGCTGTGGCGACCGTGCCGCTAAATTGTCAACTCAGATCTCCTTTATGTATGAGGTGTTATGAAGCAGAGTTATGGTCGCCACAGCACGCCCTCGTGTCGGACACAGTGTAGAGCGGAGGGAGCCACCTGCTGTGGCCGCCATGGCGCACTGTAGTCGGACACCTGCTCCGAGCAAACCCGTTGACGGGGACTAATGGTTGTGGTGATGGAGGGAATATTAAGTAACTTAAATCAAACTTTAATCAGTAACTTTGGTCAAATGTAGAATTACTACAGATCCTGCTTGGATATTCACACACGCCGAAGCTGAAAAAGCATAATATACCTATTTGTGGTATAAATAAATGTCAATAATATATAAAGTATAGAACAAAATAAAAAAAGAATATATAAAAACACAATTTACAATAACATAAAATAAAATAAGTAATTTGTCTAACCTTGAACATTCTTAACACACACACAAGGTAACCACTGTCATATCAGGACATAAAAACCAAAATAACTGCCTTAACTGTTCCTGAAGCTGCCTAAGAAAGGCCAAAGAAAAAGCAAAGCGCATGTGCCGTGCGCGATTTGCTTACAAGGTCAGAGAAAGCCCCGGGTCTGGTGAGGTTGATGAGCTTGGCCACTTGGAAGACGTCAACAGAACCTTCAGCCTCCAGCTGTCGCATCAAAGACAAGAGGGCGCAGAAGGTTCCCGCCGTGACTCCGCCCGCACTGCCGGGGGGGGGGGGGGGGGACCGAGTGAGGGCAGAAATAAAATCCAATCGTGTCACCGTTGTCATGGAAACCGGTCTTACTTACTGGTCGTGGACAACAGTGGGTCCTTCCTTGGCCCAGATGGTCTCCTTGACCAGTTGGAGCAGCTGGAAGGTGTTGCTGATGGGGCTGTCTGGGTTTGGCCAGCGGGGGGCGCCGTAGCGTCTCACCTCCAGGACATAGTCGTCCTGGGTGGGGTGAAAAGCGTCCATTCATGACATCAGGACACACTTAAGTAGTACTGGTGTAGTACCTGCGTGGCCTCCAGCACAAAGTCTTGGACCACCACCATGTCCTCGTTGGCCATGCAGACCAGATTCTCAGCCACGTGCGTGACAGTGAACGCCTCGTACACGACCGGCTGCCCTTTGCCAGGACCAAAGGCGGAAGGCTCCGCCTCTTCTTCTGTCTGATGAAGCATAGCAAGACACCATATAAAGACAGTGGTGTGCGTTTAGAGTAAAGTCTTGTCGTCATGTGACCTGAGTGTGGCGTGAAGTCGGCAGTGACACAATGACGTGCGTGTTGTGGTCCCAAATCATCCTCCAGAAGTCTTTGAGGGTGTGTGGCAAAGGATCGCGGGTAATGATGAACTCCTTGCTGTGCTCGTAGCCCTACATGAACACACACACACGCGATGGTGGCATATTTGAGGTTTGTTTAAAGGCTGAGTCGTGTTCTTACGCTGACGTAGGACGCGTTGACGTAGTCTGGCGTGTCGCCCGCACACGGAGACAGACGCACACGTGACCTTTCAACTGCAAAAAAAAAACAACAAAAAAAAAACATCAGCTGGTTTTTACTAGCAAAGCGCCACAGTGAGGCAAGGGTGTCCAAAGTGTGGCCCGGGGGCCATTTGCAGCCCGCATCATAGTTTTTATTGGCCTGCGGCTTATTCTGAAAATATAAGGAGCACAAAAAAACACGAAAAATGGGGTGAAAAGCTAGGAACACTGAAATAGCAACACCTTTACACTCCTATTACACAATACAGTAGACATAATAAGAGAAAATAACACATAGTATAGACGCACACACGTTACAGTGTAAAGACATATGCACTTTTTTCCCTAATAATAGTATTGAACCACAACACAGCATGATTAATTCATATATTCTTGAATATAGTCTTTCCTGTCACGATAACAAATTTTGCTGGGTGATAATTGATTGCGATAAGCAATATTCTTGTCGACATTATTCTAAGACCACAGTATCAAAAGCAATAAAGAGTATTTAACATTTTAATTGGAATGTCAAAAGCAAAAATTGCACTTAAATCCCAATTAATCACAATATTTCTGATTTTGAATCACGATCACTTTCGTTATTGTCAAAAAAAAGAGAAAAAAACGAGAAAATAACACGGAAATCCTCTGAAGTTGACATTGTGCGTCAATGCAGACGGCAGCTCATTTGCATATCCGCTTCCTTGATTGACGTCTCGCAACACTGTGTGTGGACTACGCTGTTTACGCTTAATGGAGTTTGGTCAAAGTCACGTTTAAGTCGCTACTTTTTCCTTAAACATTGAACCCTGCGGCTTATACAGCGGTGCGGCCAAATTCTCATCTCGTGGCATCCTCTTTTGCTTCAGAACTACTAATTGTTTAAATACTGTGCCACTCGCGAGTCAGTGAGGAAACGGTAGCTCTTTCTTTGGCAGGAGCCAATCACCAGCTATCAGTGCACTCACAACGAGCTTGTCAACCCACTGGAAATTGCAGGTGGTCATTATACGTATATAACAGTATAACAACATAACAGTCTGACTCACAGTGTCATCTTATTGAGAAAAACAGTAAATTCACCACACAGCAACTTAACACTCCAAAAGTATACCTCTGAAATGTGCAAACATGTACCAATACAAGTTTAAAATGAAAAACCCCAACATTTTAAAGTTTTCCCAGAAAGGCATTGCATCTGAGCAATGCATTCATTGAGGCTTTGCAATGACGTCAGCCTCCCTCCGGGCTCTGGGCTCCTCTGGCTCCCTCTGGTGGACAGAGGCAGCATTGCAGCGCCATCCATCAATGTTACTTGTCCTCCAATGAACTGTTCTTCTGGCAGCAATGCATCATGGGCAGATGTTAAAATAGCTGCTGTTTGTTATTTTAAACTCGTATTGGTACATGTAATGTGTATTTCCAAGGTGCCTTTTGAGTGTTAAGTTGCTGTGTGATGAGTCTAATAATGTTGTTTTGTAAGTAGTAATGCCCTCCTGCAATTTCCAGTGAGTTGAAAGGCTCCTTGTGAGCTGCCTGCTCGACTCATGCACGCCACAATATGTCATTTTATGACGTGGAGACGTGCGGCTTATACACCGGAATTTACTGTACATGTTTTGGTTGCAGCAAAATGCATTTGGTGCACAATACTTCGGGAATCACTGAAACATACGTTCCACAGTTTTGTATCATCTTTGTCACAAACATTTTCATGTCGCAAGTGACATCAGATCGTGTTTTACGAAGAAACTCATGCAGAGTGAATCCTCTTGTCATCAAGCCAGTTTGGTAGAGAGCAGCGCGGTTAATTGATTACGGTGAGAGGTCCAATACTCTAAATAATAGATAGGAGGTCTTTGCTTTTAGCCTGTTTAACAATGTTAAAGATCAAAATGGCACACGCATCCTTTGATTCATTTTCAGTACGCAGCCCCCGGTGGAAGAAGTTTGGACACCCCTGCACTAAAAAACTAGCTGTGTTCCAACTGACCCGGTACCAGCGAGCCGGTTCCGTCCTTGTGGCGGCCGCAGTCTTCGTCGCCGCCGGCACTCAGCAGCTGCGAACACAACGCAAACGTCACCGCGAACACTTGAAAAGTTTCAAGAGGAGCACGAGGAGGGACTTCAGCGCGTCGTCACGGCCGGCGCTCCAAACGCAAACAATGCAGCGATGATACAGCATTTCATGTTAAAAGACTAAATGTTAACATGCTCTTTTCAGCCTTTGTTGGCGCCGGAACACTCAGCACGAGGTCGTACATACTTTGCATCAAATGCACTCACTTTGTACAAACATCCAACTTTTCAATGACTTCTTTTCAATTTGACTTAAATGAGTCTTGATACTTGTCAATCACAAGGTCATACCCCCACCCTCTTTTAGTAGTACTTTGAGAATAAAAGTGACATGAACAACCTTTACTGCTACTTGGTGTCACGCTGGAGTGCTGACGCTTGACGTGTTGTACTGCGTACAACCACTAGGGGTGTTTAGCAACTTTTTCACTAAATGCGTTTTAGCGAGTTCAGAATAAAGAGAGAGTAAAGAGAGAGTAAAGAGAGAGTACAGTAAATCCCTGCTTTTCATGGGGCTTACGTGCCAAGACCACCAGTGAATGGTGGGAAACCATGCGGAACTGAAACACCATAAAAATTGTGACACTCACTCTTCCCCCTTCAAAGCCTAGCTTCTCCTCCGCTTTCGGATCAACAACACTGCTGCGATTGTTAGATTAGATTGAGCTGCAGAACCCTCCCCTTCTCTCTTAATTGCCATTGCTCACTCAGGACAAATATGTCTCACACACTTACTAAACACATTTCAGGTATCAACCGTGAATGACAATGTATACGTTATATGCTTGGTTTGGTTTGGTTTGGTTTGGTTTAGTTTATTTGAACATGAAGGTTACAATGGAATACATCTCGTGAATCATTATTTCACAGTTCCTCATGTCCAAAAGGAGTAGGAAGAAGCAAAGCTTATTTAATCCTACCCCCCATCTATCTACATCTATTACAGTACATGTAGTTCACTTCCTGGATTCCATGTCATGTTTTCTGTGATAGTCAGGATAACACATAATAGATAACGGTGAGATAACCCTCCCCCCCCAAAAAAAGAGAGAACATTCATAATAATGATAATATGATGACAATACTAAATAAATAAATAAATAAATAAATAAATAAGAACAAAGCTTTTTTTTTTTTTCCCTTTCTTTTTTTTTTTTTTTAAACACAACAAAGAAAATTATAATAAATAAATAAATAAATAAATAAATAAATAAAAATAAATAAATAAATAAAATTTAATTAAATAAATAAAAAATAAAATAAAATAAAATAAAATAAAATAAAATAAAATAACAAACCTGACAGAACAATCAAGACTCTTCTTCCTTGTATTTAGCAAACATCAACTGCTTGTATTGTTTATGAATGTGCTCATCTCTGTACTTTGTTTTAGTTCCTTACTCAATCCCTTCCATCTTTTCATTCCACACACGGAAATGCTGTGGCTTTTCAGCGTAGTTCTCACATATAAATGTTTTAGGTTTAATTTTCCTCTACGATCATATTTCTCCTCTCTTATTGAGAAATACTTGATTAGATTTTTGGGTAACGAGTTGTTATTAACTTTATACATTATTTTAGCGGTTTGAAAGAGTACTAAATCTGCAAATATTAATATCTGTGATTTTAAAAATAAAGGGTTTGTATGTTCTCTATACTTGGTATTATGAATGATACTAATATGTGATATTAAAAATAAAGGTGTGTATGTTGTCTATACTTGGTATTATGAATGATCATCACTAATATGTGATATTAAAAATAAAGGTGTGTATGTTGTCTATACTTGGTATTATGAATGATACTAATATGTGATATTAAAAATAAAGGTGTGTATGTTGTCTATACTTGGTATTATGAATGATACTAATATGTGATATTAAAAATAAAGGTGTGTATGTTGTCTATACTTGGTATTATGAATGATACTAATATGTGATATTAAAAATAAAGGTGTGTATGTTGTCTATACTTGGCATTATGAATGATCCTCACTGATCTTTTTTGCAGTACAGTGAGTGAGTGAAGATTGCTTTTATAATTATTTCCCATATCTCCACACAATACATGAAATATGCTAATACTAAGGAACAGTACAGAGTGTGGAGTGATTTTTGGTCAAGAACATATTTTGCTTTATTCAATATAGAGATATTTCTCGCCACCTTTTGTTGTATAATTTTAATATGAGATTTCCAACTCATTTTTTCATCTATTACAACCCCAAGGAATTTATATTCTTCCACTTTTTCAATATTCACTCCATTAATTTGTATTTGGTCGTACGTGTCCTTTCTGCTATTTCCAAATAGCATTATTTTAGTTTTACTTAAGTTCAGGGATAATCTGTTCCTGTCAAACCATGACTTTAATATGACCTTTTCATCCTTGACCTTTTTAATGAGTTCTTGTGTGCTTTCACCAGAACAGAAAGCGGTGGTATCATCCGCGAATAAGACCAATTTTAAGTCGTTTGTTACTTTACAAATGTCGTTGATGTACAAGTTAAACAGTTTTGGTCCCAGTATGGACCCCTGGGGTACTCCACACGTATTGTGTAGACTCCCAGATGTGTATTCTCCTAGCTTTACAAATTGTTTCCTCTTTGCTAGGTAGCTTTTAACCCAATTCAAGACTAGTCCTCTAATTCCGTACCTTTCTAATTATGAAATTAAGATAGTGTGATTAATTGTATCGAAGGCTTTTGTCAGATCCATGAATACTGCTGCTGCACATCTTCTGTTGTCTATGGCAGTAGTGATTTCCTCCGTGATTTCCATCAGTGCCATAGAAGTTGAAATGTTGGCTCTGTAACCACATTGACTGCTAGCAAATAATTCATTCTTATTAATAAATTTGTCCAACCTATTATTAAATAGCTTCTCCACAATTTTAGAGAATTGTGGTAACAAGGAAACTGGCCGATAATTTGTAAATTGGTGTTTGTCTCCTTTTTTGAAAATTGGAACCACCTTGGCTGTTTTCATTTTGCTTGGAAATATTCCAGTCTGAAATGATAAATTACTAATCTATGCTAACGGGTCTGCGATCTCATTGATGACCCTTTTAATTGTTTCCATTTCGATTCCATGACAATCAGTTGATGTTTTTGCCTTAAAATGTTTAACAATGTCAGTGATCTCCTTTTTGGTTACAACAGTGAGAAACATAGAATTAAGATTCCTATCAATGATATCATTCCCTTCATCAATTGTGTCTTGTTTTGGAATTTCTTCTTCCAGTTTTTGTCCAATATTTACAAAATAATCATGAAACATTTCAGCTACCTCCTTCATGTCCTTCCTGTTGGTGTTTCCAACCATGAAATAGTGAAGGTAGTCTGCTTTCTTAACGTTGTTCTTTATAAGACTATTTAAGATGCCCCAAGTTGCTCTCATCTTATTTTTGTTCTTATTTAGTACATGACTATAATATTCCCTCTTACACACTCTCAACTTATTCTTGTAAGTCTTATACTTTTGTTCTGCTTCTGTAGTTTGTTGGATGATGAATGTCCTGTATGATGTCTTCTTCTTCTTGCAGGCGTTTTTTAGTCCTTTTGTCATCCATGGCTGCTGGTTTTTCTTTTGCTTCTTGGGCTTTTCTTGCCAGGGACAGTTCTTATCGTAGAGCTCCATATAAGTACCAAGGAAGCTGTCATATGCTTCATCCACATCTATTGCACTGTAGACCCTCTCCCAACTTTGTTCTTCTAGTCCTATCTTGAAGGCCCGGATGCTGTCCTCAGTACGCAATCTTTGAAAAGTCTTTTTTGCCTCCACCTGTCTTTTCTTATAATGTTCATTGTAAATAGTGAACACTGGAAGATGATCACTGATGTCACTAATTAGCAGGCCACTGATGGTGTTGTTATCCAAGTCATTGGTGAATATATTATGGATGAGGGTGGCACAGTGCTCTGGTATTCTGCTTGGTCTGATGATTTTAGGATATAAACTCAAGCTATACATTGTATCTGTGAAGTCGTCTATTTCCTTGCACTTGTGTGAGCTCAAGAGGCCAATATTGAAGTCTCCACATATGAAAATAGTTTTTTGACCTATGTCTGTAAACGTTGTCTTAATCCAATCCTCAAACATTCCAATCTTTGACTTTGGAGTTCTGTACACACAACTTATTAACACATTTTTGCTTTTTTCTTTAAAGATTTCCATTGTTATACATTCTAAAATGTTATCAATGACAAATGACATATTCTTTACCATTTTGTAGGTCAGATGTTTGTCCACGTAAACGGCCACACCTCCTCCATTTGCATTGTTCCTGTTTGCACTCATCATTTCATATCCATTCCTTTGTTAGCATTGATCCAAGTTTCTGAGATTGCTATTACTTTGAAAGGTTCTTTGAAGTGATTCAAATATTGTTTAATATTAGTAAAGTTTGCGTTCAAGCTTCTGCTGTTTATGTGGATGATGGATAACTTGTCGTCGTTGATGAAGCTGTTGTTGTATTGCTCCTCCGTATAATAACGGCAGTCGTTTGTAATGTGAGAGAAAACATTTGAGTCTGGATCAATATCTTTTTCATATCAATTGTTTGTGATCTGTAAAGTAAAAAGTGTCCAGTTGTAGATCTTCTTGTAGCATATTGAAGCTGTTTTCCTCCATGTTGGGAGACCTCAGTATCCTTCTAGGTCCTTGATGTCTTTGACAGCAAGAACTCTGGTCTCTGGTCCTCCATTTGCTTTGATGAAGATTTTGCAGTTTGCACTCCATGTTCCTTGGATCCTTCCTTGCTTCCTCAGATCACGTGCTTTCTTAGCAATCTCAGCGTTGCGCTTGGTCAGGTGGTCATTCATGTAGACATTTGTTCCTTTCAGCTTCTTTCCCTGTTTCAGCAGAGCAACCTTGTGTTTCCTATTAGTGAATTTGACGATGATGACGGGTGTAGTAGGTTCCTCCCATACAGTGGGATGCAAGTATCAATAGATTGGATGTCTACATCCACGTTCTTCGATTGCAAAAAATCAACAACTTGTTGCTCTGTTGAGGCGACATCCCTTTCGTCTGGTTCTTCAGTATTTGCCACTGCTCTGGCATAGGACCTTGGTTTGATTCAAAGTCCCGTCACGACCACGTCGTTCATTCGTGTGTTCTGATCCATGTCATCTATGGTGTTTTTCAGCTGCTCAATGATTTTATCCTTTTCTTCACATTCTTTACTTGTTCACTGACTCACGCCTGCTCCAGCTAGCCAAATTGGAAAAGTAGAGCAGGCAAGTAAGTTTCACTGGCTCACAGGCACTCGCTGACTCAAGTTTCACGGACTCACGGGTACTCAACAACCTGAGTTTCACTGGCCCACGGGTACTCGACTTGAGTTTCACTAATCACGGGCACCCGCCGACAAGTTTCACTGACTCAGAAGTATTTGCCAACTAGCTGTCACAAACTCACGGGTACGCGATGACTCGAGTTTCACTAACTCACGGGTTATCAACGGTACAACCTACAAAAAATAGTGCTACAAGGATAGCCAGTAGTTTACTGCAGTACAGGCAGTACTTGACTTCCACACACTCTTTATCACACTTTTCTTGGTCTGGTGACCTCAACAACGTAACAAGGTATGGCACCGCGAGTCTTCAATATGCAACTTTTATTCTGTCCTCTTTGACAAATAATAAATCGCTAATAAATAATAATAACACAAATATATTCCCTTGCGAGCCTTTACTGCCATCTCATTGAGCGCTGTATGTGTGTGTGTGTGCCTGCTCACTTCCGCCTCTGTCACACGAGCCTCCCAAATAGCTGTCTTCAACTATGCCTGCCGGTAACTCGCAGCTCGTAACCCAAACTTTAGCTCGCAGCTGAGAGACAGCTAGTAAATAAAAAGCATTTGTTAGTTGGGACACTCGTATGCCAAGGTACCACTGTAGAAATAATACAAATTACCTGCCGTGCTCCAGCACATTCTCTACATTCTTCAGCTTCTCCATCTGAGTCCACCAGGCGGCATTTGAGACTCCACGTACTCAACTCACGTACTCAACTCACGTACTCAACTCACGTACTCAACTCACGTACTCAACTCACGTACTCAACTCAACTCAGAGCGACAGTAGATAGAAATACCTTTGGTCTTGTGGCAAGAGCCACCTGCCAGGACTCTGAAGCGAAACTTACCATTGAATACACCCTTTTCTTTGTCCATTTCTGCTCAATATTTGTTCCCGCTTGTGGCTCAACATCCAAACACGTTAAGCGCAGGTCAAAAACAATAGTGGCATTTAAAACACTTTCGGTTAACTCGTTACAAACGCGTTAACTTTGACAGCCCTAATAAAAACATAAAGATGAACAGTGGTACTGTACATGTACGCTGTACGTTTTACCTGAATTATCAGCAATGTGTACATTATTAGCGACTTTTGGTGAGGGAGATGTGTTTGCTGTGAAAAAACTGCACATTTTCAGGGAAAAAAATCCAAATTAAACATATTTTGGACCAAAAATCAGCAACTGTGCGTGTATCGATGTACACCAAAAAACGTGAGGAGTACGATGATGAAGCTTACCTCAAACTGTTGGTCCAGCGGCGTCCTCCCACCCTGCCCCGGGGTCAGCAGCTGGTCCACGTACCTGTGCAGGTGAGACGCCTCCACCTCGGTCTCCCCAGAGATGATGGCCTCCACCAAGGCGTCGTGGATGAACACGTACTGCTCCTGTGGGCGGTAGGGGGAAGTTGGACGCTGACTTGAGTTTCACTGACTCACAGGTATTTTCCAACTTGCTGTCACTGACTTGCATGTACTCGACGACTAGAGTTTCACTGACTCATGGGTAATCACCAACTCGAGTTTCATTGGCTGGCAGGTAATTTCCACTCGAGTTTGACTGACTCACGAGTACTCTACAATATGAGTTGCACTGACTCACGGGTATTTTCCAAATTGTTGTCACTGACTCACAGGTACTCGACAACTAGAGTTTCACTGACTCATGGGTGATAACCAACTCAGTTTCACTAACTCACAGGTATTTGCCGAATTGTGGTCACTGACTCATGGGTACTCGCCAAATGGTAGGAAATGACTCATGGGTACTCAACTCAAACTTGACTTTCACCAACTCACAGGTACTCGACTTCAGTTTTCACTGACTCACGTTACTGGCCAACTCAAGTTTCACTGACTCACAGGTATTGGACGACTCAAGTTTCACTGACTCACAGGTACTCAACAAATTGAGTTTCAGTGACTAATGAGTACTTGACAACTTGAGGTCACTGACTAACTGGTACTCGTCGATTTCAGTTTCAGAGTTTTCTGTGTGTGTGCTCTGTGACGGGTGACTGGAGTACCCGATTCACCTCTGACCTGACCTGAGTCTGGACCAGGTGGTTCCTCTGTGTGCGGATGTGCTTGAGGAAACCGTCCACGTCCACCGCGCCCTCGCCCCTTATCTGCTTCAGCATGCTGTCCACAACGATGTACGTGCCCGTCCGGCCCACGCCCGCACTACAGCCACACACAGAACCCAATCAGGAACCACGACCGGAACCAGGGATTCCTGGGTGGACTGGACCAGACGGTACCTGCAGTGCACCACCACCGGACCCATGCTGGCCGTCCTGGCCTCGGACGACTTGCGTATGAACGTGAGCAGCGGCAGCGCGTACTCGGGCACGCCCATGTCGGGCCACTGGGTGTAGTGGTACTGTGTGACCACCCGCTCCCAGCCCCGCACCCTCTGAGAACCCTGCCATGGAACAAAACGTTCATCAACACTGAGGGCAAGGGTCAACTCACTCCACCTGCAATTTAAGTGACTGCTGACCTTTTTGACCTTGACCTGTGTGTTTGTGACGCTGAAGGTGCGCTGAGTGTAGTGGGCCAGCTCGCGAGTGCTTTTCAGCGTCACCAGGACGCCGCCGTAGTCCTCGTGCACGTCCACGGGCCAGTACTGGTCACACTTCCTCTGACACACACGCACACACACAAAAGATGCCCTCACACTTCAGCGCTGATTTTTCTGACAGTCAATCAGAAGCTGTAATATAACTTTAGTATTGTTAAGGATTTTGTATTTCCTTTCGTGAGGATGACACACGTACTCGCCCTTTCTCCACCAGGTTGGTGATCATGACGATGACGCCAACGTTCTGTTCCCAAACCATCCTCCAGAAGTCGTCGGTGCTCGACTTGAGCGGACCCTGGGCGGCGATGTACGAGCGCTTGGTCTTGAAGCCCTGATGACAGAGAACACGTGACACTTGTCACCTGACACACGTCGCAGCACAGCAAGAAACATCCTGAGACGTTAGTTAGATGCATCTACAGTATGTCAGTTTCACTAACTCACTAGTACTAGCCGACTTGGGGTCTCGGACTCACGGGTACTCGCCGACTCGAGTTTCACTGACACACAGGTTCGCGAAAATTCTATACAGAGCTAATGACTTTTTACTACTCACGAGCACTCAACGCCATTAGTGGAAATGACTCACAAGTACTACCCCACTTGGGGTCCCAGACTCACGGGTACTCAACGACTCGATGTTTCACAGACTCACCGACTTGCTGTCACTGACTCACGAGTACTCACCAACTCACAACAAGTTTCACTGACTTACGGATACTTGCCGACTTGAGTTTCAATGACTCATGAGTACTCGCCAACTCGAGTTTCCCTGACTCACGGGTACTCGACCAATCGAGTTTCACTCCACAACTTGAGTTTCACTGATTCATGGTGAGTTCCCCAACCAAGTTTCACCGACTCACAGGTACTTTCCGACTCGAGATTCACTGACTCATGGGTACTTGACAACTCGAGTTTGACTGACTCATGAGTACTCGACAAATTGAGTTTCAATGACTTATGGGTGCCCAACGGTCACTGGTCACTGGCTCACGGACACTTGAGTTGAGTTTCACTGACTCACGAGTACTCACCAACTTCAGTTTCACTGACTCATGTGTATTCACTGACTTGCGGTCACTGACTGAAATTACAGCCCGACTCAAGTTTCCCTGACTCACGGGTGCTGTACGACTCAAGTTTCACTGACTCGCAGGTAATTGACAACTTGAGGTCACTGATAACAGGTACTTGACGATTTCAGTTTCACTAACTTGCGGGTACTCGCCGAGCAACTTGCTGTGCATGTGCGAGTGGTAAACACACGGAAAATAATGTTCTACAAGCCAACCAATCACAGCCTTTACACTGTGTGAGGTTAGATACTGTATTTATCGGAGGTTACGTTACGTGACGGTGTAGCGTACGCTGGTTCCTCAACACAGGAGCGTTATCCAGGTTTCACAGAGTGAACTTGAAACTGAAACCTGTGAAATGCAACAAAACGCGTACCTGAGAGCAGCGACGCGTATTCAGGGGCGGAGGATAAAAAATACGTACATGTTAGCAGGTTTGATATCCCAATAATAATAATAACAATTAATAATTATGTTTTCTTGACTTTTTTAGCATGTCTTGACCGACATTGTCTTAATTTCAGCAATAAAAAAGGTGAATAGCGTCAAACTGGCCCAAGCATCCTTCCATTTGTCTGTATGTGGCCCTCAGTGGAACAAACATTTGGACACTCCATGTAATAGAAACATTCTTTGTGTTCTTCACTGGAAAAAAAGCTCCAGAATGTCTCCATTGATGGACGAGAAACCTTCGCACTGTAGAAGTAGCACTCGTGCAGCACCACAGGCGGCAACACAATGACGGCGACTGAAGAGGGAAAAGGTGGAGTAGCTGCAACAACAAAAGCCAGTCTGGAGTCTCTTACGTCCACAAAGTTGGCGTTAATGTAGTCTCTGCTGCGTCCGTCCTTGCTGGCCAGCGGTGAGAGTCGCACTCGACTGTGGTCGACTGAGAGGAAGATGACAGAAGCGTCAGCGCTGAAGGATAAGTGCGTTCCTTTTTGTCTGCGGCTCAACAAGGCACGGCGACTTTGTGACACTGCCGCAAAGACGACAAGTCACTTGACAGACACTCTTATGGATTTCTGTGACGTGCCTAACGACACGTTTGCTGAAGGACACATGATGAGAATGACGGAGGCTGTCTGGTTGCTGTGGTAGCACTAAGTCAACATCTCTGCCACTCACAGGCCAGGATGTTGCTGTAGCGGTTCTTGGTCTTGTTGTCAGGATGGTTGGAGATGTCCGAGGTCATGTCCGTGTCCACCGTGCACGCCTGCACCTCCTGGAACACACACACACACACACACACACATACGCACTTCCTTGATATATATAGAACACGAGGAGTTTCACCGGGAAACTCGAATATTTTTCCGGTAGCACATCTTCCGGTCTGCTCGGCAACACTCGAGCGACATTGATGCAACACATCCTAAAAGCAGCAGGCCAGTAAAATAACGTGGTAGGCACCACCCCGACGTTCTTGCGTTGTTGTGCTGGTGGAAATTCTTGTGGAGGATCGTAACGGCCCTTCTTTTCCCGCAGCATTTCAGGTATGCTCTCGGCCGGAGTTTTTTTTTTCTTTTCTTTTTTTCCCTTTGTTTATTTGACGTGGACATCGCAATTACATCGGACAGACCAGATGCATTGTTTAGCTTTAGCCCATGTGCTATTCCATCCACAGGCGGCTCAATCTCTGTCTCCTGATTTATGAACTGGGATAATTATCGTAGCTCTCTGGGAACGTTTTTGTTTGTACTGACAGGTTGAGTGAGTAAGTAATTGGCCTAACAGAGCACAAATAATTTGTAATAAATGCAGCATTTAAGTTACGTATGTCCAGAGACTTGGAGTTACTCATGTTGGAAGTCCCTTTTTTTTCCACTTTTTCATGAGAGACCTCTATTCAACACAGGACTTATTCTTATTCTTGTTTCGTGTTTCATTGGTTTCGTCTCCGAAAGGACAAGATGGCGGGTGCACATGGCCAAAATGAGTTTTCTCCATCGGGTGGCCGGGCTCTCCCGGTGAGAAGCACCGTCATCCTGGACTCAGAGGAGAGCCGCTGCTCCCGCGCGGATGAGGTGGCTCGGGCATGAGGGGCCTCATCTCTAAAAGTGTACGTGGAAATCTGGCTATAAGTCTCCGTATGCCAGAAACACAAAATTTGCGTAAGAACAAAAATATTCAGACCTAGAAAAAGTGGCGTCCTGGTTTATAGAGTCCACCTTGAGGAAAAGTGTGTATACGCAACTCCGCCTCAAGGTACGCCCTTTCCACGTCTCCACTTCACCATGAAAGGTCAACGCAAAGTGACTCATGAATGTGGCGGCCATATTTAAAGGGTCACGTCAGTTGATCCATCAACTTTGCTTAAATATGTTATATATTGTTTGCAATTATGTTCTACATTGTTCCATTTTTCAAAGCGAGCGGTAAATTCACAAAATGGCGAGCTCTCACAGTTCAGCCTCATTTCCAGAAGTGACGTCTACGGGGTGACACCTCTCAGCTAAAGCAGAGTAAAAAAAACGCTTCTCGAGGTAGATGGTGGACTTGGTTCAGTATATTTGTCATCAAAATAGTAGTCAGCCCAAAATGTTGTGTTGCTGCTGGATGTTCACAGTACCCGAGTGACACTGCAAGTTTGTTTAATTTTCCAAAAGAGGAAGGTTTAAGACAAAAATAGACAAAGCAAGTGCAGAGAAGGAGAGACAGATGGACGCGCACCTCGACTTCAGTTCCTTGCAGGGAACATTTCACGGGTGACCGCCACGAAGAAACACCTTTACAGGAGTTATTTTATTCATATTGCATTGCATTTTATTTCAGAGTGTTTGTCTTTTTCTTCTGCAATTGAACTACTGCAACCAAGCAATTTCCCTTGTGAATCGATAAAGTCTGTCTCAGTCTAGAGAAAAAAAAAGTAATATTCCAAGAAAAAAAGTGGTGATGGTAAGAAAAATGTATGAATGTTTTTTTACACTATTACATCTTTTTGTAGTCATAATATTAGCAGTAAAAAAATACAAATAATAATTTTCTTAAAAAAAAAAGTAGTAATATCTCAATGAAAAATGTCAATTTTCTGAGGAGGAAGTTGCAATCGTCGCGTCGTCTCATCTTTCCTGTCAGGCTACCTCCAGCTAACTTAGCTTAGCACCGAGGCAGCCAGTAGTTAGTTGACTTCATATTTCCTAAATATGCCAATATAAAAGACATTCCATCGTAACACAAAAAAAAACAAAGGATGAACATCAAGAAATGACGTCACGCTTCGCCTCAACAAGCAAGATGGCGGTGTGTGCATGCAGATGGTAGCCAGTAGGGGGCGTCTTACCTCGTAGCTCGCCTTCAGTAGCTAAGCACCCGGAGAGGAAGAGGATGTGAGGGGTGTGGTGGGGAAGGGGGTAATGAAGGTGCAGCAGGCGGCCAGGATGTTTCCATGAAAACACAATAGACACAAAGACCACACGCAAGTAAAACACACACACACAATGGATGACAACAAACATCAAGTTAAACCTGGTGTTTACTTGCAGATGTTTTGCCCTCTAGTGGCCGGTGCAAAAAAAAAGTCCAGCACTCGAAACACAATTTTCACGGCACAGCAGGTGGTGAACAGACAAGCCACACATGGAAATGCAACCTCCATCTTTATCCAGAATTATGACTTTCATATCTCATAATGGCGTTTTGGCTTGGAACATTTTATCACATAATCCTGACTTTATCTCCTAATTATGACTTTTTATCTCGTAATTTCAATTTTTTTATCTCATAATTAGGACTTTTTACCTTGTAATTTCGACTCTTCATATCAAAAATATTACTTTTTATCCCATAAATTTAACTTTTTATCTCATATTTATGACTTTTTTTTATCTCATAATTTGGACTTTTTATCTCATAATTTCGATTTTTAATGTAATTTTGACTCCTAATTTAGATTTTTTAAATTTAATAATTATGATTTTTTAATCCCATAATTATGGCTTTTTATTTCAAATTATGACTTTTTTATCTTGGAATTTCGACTTTTCTTATCAAAATTACTACTTTTCATCCCATAACTTTAATTTATTTATCTCATAATTCAGACTTTTTATTTTGTAATTTTGAATTTTGATCAAAATTATTACTTTTATCTCATAATTTTAACTTTTTATCTCATATTTATGACTTTCTTATCTCATAATTTCAATTTTTTATGTAATTTTGACTCATAATTTTGATTTGTTTAATCTCATAATTAGCACTTTATTGAATAATTATGATCTAATCTCATCATTGCTATTTTTGATCTCATAATTATGGCTTTTTATCCCATAATTTTGATTTATCTCATAATTATGCCTTTTTATCTTGTCATTTTGACTTTTCAGATCAAAATTATTATTTTTCATCCCATAATTTGAATTGTCTCATGTTTATGACTTACTTATCTCATAATTTTGATTTTTTTTATGTCATTTTGACTCATAATTTCGATTTTTGCTCTCATAATTAAGACTCACTATTGGGATAAACGGCCTTCCACACAGAATATTTGAATTATAGAATAAATTGCTCAAGTGACTTTTAGACTCGCGTAGTTATTTGACAATTGGTTGAATTAAAGAACACAGGTGGTTCCCGCCCTGAAAAAAAAGGGGGCGGCACCAAACAGTTAGCTCGGGTGATTTTGTGCTAACGTGTGACTGGCTGTCCCCGCTGCAACAGCGGTGTTTTTGTTCACCATAGCCTGTGTTCATCTTCCTCTGTCAGCATGTTGGACGTTTGTGCTGCCTGGGTCACGTCAGTTAGACGGATTGTGACATCACTGAAAATAACACAACATTGGACCCCCCAAACTAAAAAAAAAACAAACCTCTGAAGAAAATATAAAAAATGTCATCCATGACTCAAACGCACCTCAAACTTGCGGTGAAAGCTGCACGTTTGGTGAAGATCGGCGACGTGTTTGACAAAATCATTGACAGGAAACGCCCGGCGTTCGTCTGGAAGGTAAGCAGGAAGTGGGAGGGGGGACAGGTTTGTGGGAAGAAGTGAGACGTGAACTCCCTCGGAGTTTTTCCGTAGTACGGAGAGCAGGCCTACTGACAATCCGAGTGCAGAGACGTCAGATTACCTGACGTCAAAGCAGGTGTGGCGACGACACGGGGGGAGGAGCCTTCTTGCACGTAGAAGTGAGCCGTCTGGAAGCACATCCTGTGGCGACGACATGAACGCTCATCAAATGTTTTGGCACAACTAATCCTCCCAGCAGGCACAGCAAGAAAGATGTCACGTTAATCCCTGACATGAGTCAACGAGCGTTGTCCAAAAATGGACATCAGGGATTAGCAGGAGAACACGGGATGAAGCCTGAGCTAGCCATGAAACATGCATAATCACAAAGCAGGATATTATGGATACTGTCCTTTTACAACCATTTAGCAACACAACTGGAAACCATTTAGCTAACATGGCTAACGTTGTCACAATAAGCACAATTTTAAAACATTCTACTGTACTTCCCTAACATAAATCTGTACTGCATCACCAAAAACATATTTAAACCTCACCACATGTATTAACTTCACCTAAAAGACATCTTCAACCAAACATTTGTTAGCACAATTTTAATAAGTGGAATGCTTTTGTAATTATGGCATAGAAAACCTCCAAATATGCTTTTCAACATGATTAGAGCCCTCTAGACATGAAATAACACCCCTATAGTCACCTTTACACTCCTGTTACCCAATATAGTAGACATAATAAGACAAAATAAGACGTAAAAAACCCTTTTTAAGACCTTCTAAATGCACTTTTTAACATCATTAGAGCCCTCTGGACATGAAATAACACCCCTACAGTCACCTTTACACTCCTATTACCCAATACAATAGACATAATAAAAGAAAATAAGACATAAGACACAAAAAAACCTGTTTACAACGTACTAAATTTGATTTATAACATTATTAGAGCATGACATGAAATAACACCCCTATAGTCACCTTTACACTCCTGTTACCAAATATAGTACACATAATAAGAGAAAATAAGACATAGTAAAAAACCCTATTTAAGACCTTCAAAATTCACTTTTTAACATCATTAGAGCCCTCGAGACATGAAGTAACACCCCTACAGTCACCTTTACACTCCTATTAACCAATATAGAAAACATAATGGGAGAAAATAAGATATAAAACACATAAAAAATGCTTCCGACCTCGTAAATTAAATTTTTAACATTATTAGAGCCCTCTAGACATGAAATAACACCCATATAGTTACCTATTACCCAATACAGTAGACATACTAAGAGGAAATAAGCCATTTAAGACATAACGTTGAGTTTTATGGTTGTGGCCCCAACAGTAACCCGTGTTATTATTAGGATTATTACTCTTTTCTTATTGTGCCTGGGGTGAGATCCTTGTCCTGATCATGTCTGGTCCACTGACACCTAGTGGCCAATGAAGAATACTACATCACTTCTTCATTCATCCATTCACAAGGCTTCTTCTGCCTTGTATTTGTATTTTAGTTCATAGTCATAATTATGAGATAAAAAGTCAGAATTATGACTTCCTTATCTCATAATTATGACTTGTCATGATTATGACTTGACAGATACAGAACAAATGAGTTCAGGAGGGCTCGTCTTGGAAAAGTCTGATCCCTGCAGCCACAGCCACCCTGAATAGGAGGCTCCATCGATCCATCGATCCGTCTGTCCGACCTGTTACCGTACTGTTGCTGTTGTCGTTACTTGTCATGTAAACACTATCAGAATTCTTTGCATGTAAACTCACTGGCGTTTACGTTTATGGACCAGATAAAAGAGAGTCATATTTTCTTGAATCAAGTTGAATAATTTGACACATTTACACAGATTTTATGACTCGATTTAATTTAATCAATCTTGGTACGCTCTATGAAATTTGCTGTGCAGCCTTCGCATTGGTCTGACATCAGCAAACCTTTACCTTTATTTTCTGTGTGAGTCCATTTTTAAATTGACCAAGTTTAGAAACCAGTTTTATTCTTAATTTAAGAAACATTCTTAATCCGGTTGTTGAAGAATAATCCAAATAAGGGTTTTAGCTTGTTATTAAAAAAAAAAACTAATTTCTGGCAAAATATATCTTCATAAGAATTGGCTAGCTATACTTTCTTAAAACAAGATTCTTTTTCTCAAGTGAAAATTGCGAGGGAAAAAAATAAGCAATGGTTGCTTAAAATGGGACTTTTTTACTTTCTTGGAATGTAGTGTTTGCAGTGTAGAAAAATAGAGTAATACTCCTACATCTAGAATATGTATACATATTTTTGCTTAAATCCAGCCTCATAAAAGCACATTTGACTCAATTTAAGACTCTTACAAGAGCATTTGGCTTCCTTCTTACCTTGAAGGTAAGAAGGAACATTTGACTTCAATGTAGCTATGTGATGACGAACAGCTTGCTTATTTTTACATTCTTGAAAGTCACAAGAAAAATATCCCCGTTATAAGAATACTAGCCAAGCAACTTTTTCTTACCCCATTGCTTGAAATGAGAAAAGTTGTTTCATTTGAATATCATTTGGGCTTCTTTCAAATATGGCTGTTTTGGCGGTGTAGCGAGGGACGACTGCTAGCTAAATTAGCGGTAGCCATCTTTGTTAAAGCAGCAGCCATTTGCAAACATCGCTGTGCATTTCTAGTAGCCGTGAACGAGAGACAATTACAAAACCTACCGGGAAACGTACTACATCCTTTCTTAGCTTCAACTTCAACTTTCTCAACTAGTTGAAGTTAATCTGTGTAGGTTTTCTACGTTAGCATGATCAACAGTAATAATGAAGTTAAAGTTAAAGTAAGTGAAGTTTAGCTTCGCGCTAATTTGTGGCCAAGTGCCGTGAAATCCTCTCCAAAAATACAAAAAAAGGCCAACGGCAACGACAAAGTGAGCACCGTGTGCGGCGGCGGGATTAAGGGGGAGAGGGGCGGGCTCCCGGGACGGCAACATAATCTGCAGGATGTCCTTTTCCGGCCCCCACCCCGACCTGAGCCAAGATTAATCCTCACTGGAACACGAGTCGCGAGGGAGATAACACCAACAACATGTTGACGCCCCAGATGAGAAATGTCGCCACACATGTTGCACATTGTGACCGTGATTGGATTGTACATGCTTGCTTGTTTCCTTTCCTTTCTGCTTTTTACACAAGGAGAAGAAGAAGAAAAAAAACCCCAAGCTTTCAACTGGATCAACGCAAGTGACAGTGAAATTGGTTGAAGTTATTTGGTTCAAAGTAGGGCGTCTGTCAAGGTTACACTTTAAACACGTTATAACGTCCTGTCTACACTGGTTAACATTACCGGACCAGTGTCAGCCTGATGACGGTTTCCTATTGTGTGTGTCTGCTGCCCTCTGGTGGACGTAATTTAGACTTTTTATCCATATAATATTAGCAGTGCAGCCATTACATATTTGTTCAACCTGTCTATATATTTTGACACCGCATATTTTTCTATGCGTTTTGGTCTCTCATCCACCCGCACACGGAGGGTTTTGTCTTTAAAAACTGCGTTTTGGAAAACTCCGACCAGGGTGAAGATTTTTCAAAACTCCGGCTTCGGCGTGTTCGTGTGGATTGCGAAAACACAGCTTTTGCTTGTTGCTGACAGACGATGTAACAATGATGAGCCGTTATTCCCCCATCAGACAAGTATAACTCAACATGTGCAATGGCTAAAGTAACAATGCTGCTTTCAAACATGCTGAAATTACTTTTTGTGTGTACACGAGTAAACATATGCCCACTTTAGCTTTACATTGGCAAACAAAGGCGCCATTGCGGCTGTACTGCATCTGTTTTGCTCGCTAAACTGCCCGGCCAACGCTGGCAATTTGGGATAAGACTCGACTGGACACATAGCTGGTGGGACAACTTGTCGTTATTTGTTTTAAGAATGGCGTTGGAATGATAGCACGGCAAGAAGCTTGTGTTGCGTTTGACTGAGCTGCTTCGCCCGCTCATTGAAAGCTCCCCTGTTACATACCGTATGCCTGCCTCGTTCTGCATAAAGGAAGCAATTAAACAAGGACAATTTGCCAGACAATTATTTCAGCAAGGGTAGCGTCACAGCTGATGGAGTTCTTTCACGATGGCTAAAATATGTGCTACACTTCACAGCAGTGCAGTGATAATCAACATCTGCTACATTTTAATAAAGAAACGTTTCATCCATTTTCAGTTTTACATTCAATCAGTTTTGCTGACAAATGTGAAATAATGGACTGAAAAGTAACGCTACTTGGCTAGCAGTCCACAGTTGTAGCTTCTACTGTACATGGCAATGTTTGTAATCATGCGTCTACGGAAATGACGTCATCGGCACCTCTTATTGGATACATTTGCCTTAACAGACCGTGGCTGCAGCGCCCCCTTATTTGGGTATGCGCATGACAGCCAGCGTATGCGTATTCGCGTGGGTAGGAATAGGAATTTAAAGCGTCACCATGTGGAGAGAGATTTTTTTTTTTACACCAGAGAGGGGCAGATGTGCGTTTTTGACAATATCCCTACTTGTGTGGATATGGCCTAAGAGTTGTTTGCAAGCTACAACCGCGTTCAGCGAGTGAAGTCAGGAAATGTTGTCTGAACCGCTCAACACCTTCAACGGTGTGCCTCAAGTAGGCCTGTCACCATAACAAATTTTGCTGGTCGATAATTGTGCTACAAATTATCGTTCATATTCGATAATATCGGCAACATTTTTTCATTAATACTTATCATGAGAGGTGTAATGCACATTTGAACCACTAGAAGGTACTCAAGTATAGTGTACCCGCGTGAGCCTCAGTCACATTCGCTTGACACAGAAAGTTCTGAGCCCATTTTTTCATGATTTATATGGCATAATAATGCCAGTACATCATATCAATGTTGGCTTTTCAACCGTATTGAATGATTGCATTTCTTTTGCAATGTGGCGAGCAACACTGTCCGTGAGTCCACACAACCATTTGCGCTATTTGGCTTGTATTTACTTTGCCGTGCTAACGCCTGAGTAAGCGTTGACTGTCGGGACAAAGGCTCTGATGCACCTCCTGCGGTGTATTTTTTTTCCCTGTTGGGAAAACTGAAAAGGATGGTTGTGTTTCAGGTGTGCATACAAGTTGGGCGTCACTACTTTCCAACAAACTCTCCCTGTTGATTCTTTTTAAAACCGAAATATTCCCATGCTGGGGCTGCTGCGTTCGCCTTCCAAGCTATGGTTGCTGTGCCTTGATTTATGTTAGCATATGCTGTCTCACAAGGCTGATTAGGTGCTCCCGTGCATATGCTCCTATGTGCACTAACAAAGAGGCTGAATGAGAGGACAGAGGGTTCACTCTCTCTATTAATTCCTCTATAGAACCAATGCACACAGAAAGAGGCTGAGTGAACCCTCTTGTCATCCAGCCTGTGTGGCACAGGGAGACGCCCTGTTTTTTGTTTTTTTTATCGTTCGATTAATCCATTTATCTACTGTATTATCGTGACGGGCCTTTCAAGTTCCACATCAATCATCTGCAGGCAAAAGTTGAGGCCAGATTGGGATTCCAAAGCCGTCTAGACATCATCTATAGGTGTGCCCTTAACGGACTGGATGTTGTCTACCATTCAGCCGTCCGTTTTGGGAGGCTGGCCCTCCCTCCACACTCTTCGATTTCATCACTGGCTTCAACTAGTCTATAAGACTCTTCAAGGTAAAAACACCTCAATACCTGCCCAACCTCTTGCACCTTCCCATAAGAAGTATCACCTGAGATCCAGTGACATGGTTTCGTCGTCTATCCCATAAGACCGCACTGTCTTTGGCCAAAATTTCTTCAATTTTGCAGCATCGACTGACTGGAACTCCCTTTCTTGTCTCATACTTATGACTTTCTTATCTCATAATTACGTCTTACCATCAGGATATTTTATACTAATGCAGTTTTTCACAAAGTAATTATTGAATGATCGCGGTCTCGTGCTTGAATACGGCCTGTTGCAATTATGAGATAAAAAAAAGCCATATTATGAGATAAACAGCAACAATTACAAGATAAAAAGTCGCAATTGTGAGATAAAAAGTCATAATTATGATATAGAGTAGGAACGTCATATAGATAAAAAGTCAAAATTATCAGATCAAATTCATAATTATGAGATAAAAAGTATATTATGATATAATTATGATATAGGAATGTCATATAGATAAAAAGTTGAAATTGTGAGATAGTCATAATTATGAAATAAAAAGTCATAATTATAAGATGAAAAGTCACAATTATGAGATAAAAAGTCATGATTATGAGGTAAAAAGACATAAATATGACATAAAAAGCCATCATTCCAAGATAAAAAGTCATAATTATGAGATAAAAAGTAGAAATTACAAGATGAAAAGTGGAAATGATGAGATACAAACTGCGCATGTGATGAGTGCCATGTGACAAAGGCTTGAGCGAAGAAGGCAGCACATGCCCAGTTTGTATCTCACAATTTCGACTTTTCATCTCATAATTATGACTCTTTTTTCAGAATTTCTACTTTTATTTATAATTATGACATCCCATTGGAATTTTTTTTTTCACAGTGGCAGAAACAGGCTTCCATCTGTTTTTTGAGAAAATAACAATTATTGAACATCATTGAACACAGCCTATTAAAATGATGATATGAAAAGTCAGAATTGTGAGAAAAAAACTACAAACGAGGGTGCACCTCACCTCCAGTAGACCAGGATACCGATGAGGACCACAAGGCCGAGGACGGTGAGCGTGGAGATGACGGCCAGCGGAACCACGGCTTTCCTCTCACCCTCGCTGATGGAACCCACCCGAGACTCGTGGCTGCTGTTGCTGACGTCTGCACAAAAGACAGGGGCGGGCGCCATTGTTCTGATAAAAGTGCAATAAAGAGTTCCCTTGGAGAGCAGCTGCTCCCTGACGCCCCAACCTCTCTGGGCATCTCCACGATCCCACCTGAAGATCACCTTAGCCCACATGACTGCTAAGCGCTGCTGAATTCTCGCTTCATTCAAGAAGTGCAAACACGAGAAAGGAGCAAGGAAAGGATAAAAAATAGGAGATGGGAAAGATGTGATAATGAAGCCAAGACACCTTCCAAGAAGATGGTGATGAAGATGATGAACGTGTGTGTGTTTCTGCTCCAGGAGCAGCAGCGAACAAAAAGTAAAAGATACGCCCATAAAAACGCTCACTCCTTCCCCTCCAAACCCTTCTGCTCACCCGATGTTGACATCCTCCTCCGACGTTGGATCAACATTTGCAATAAAAGTGACTGTTGTATTTATTAGATTAGTTTGAGCATCAGAACCCTTCCCTTTCTCTCTTCAATTGCCATTGTTCACCTGCAGGCTTTTTATGGAGGACACATATGTGTATATGTATACTCGTACATGTAGTACCTATATCATTGGTAATATTACCTTTTCCCCAACTTAAGAACAATTCGACTTAAGAACGGTCGCCTGGAACCAATTGTGTTCGTTAGTTGGGGACCTAGTCTATAATTATTCAAATACTTCATAAATTATTACACCATTTCATTCATTATTTCATGCTTTTTGGACTCGCGGGTCTGAAGCGTGACTTGCAAAACTACCCTGAAACAACTCTGGGTGTTGTGGAACACAGGTCGTTTTTATTGTGCGTGTTGCTCTAAAAACGCTCATAAAGTATGCATATCATATTCATATAACTGCTCATATTTGCCTATTATTATTATTATTACATTTCTTCTCAGAGACGCTCCTGAATTTGCATGATTGTTTGTTTTGTTTTGGCTGAATTTTTGGCAATTTCGTGGAAGGGAAAAAATAATTAGGATTTTCCTATCTAATAATTACGACTTTTTATCTCGTAATTTCACCATTTTATCTCATAATTATGACTTTATATCGTGTCATTTTGACTTTTTATCTCATAATTATGACTTTTTATCTCATAATTTAAACTTCTTATATCATAATTATGACCTTTTTTTTCTCATAATTCAGACTTTTTTCTCATAATTTCGAATTTTTATTTTGTAATTTCAACTCTTGATTTCATAATTATGACTTTTTACCTCATTATTTTGACTTTTTAACACATAATTATGACTTTCCTATCTCATCATTTCTACTTTTTACCATATAGTTAGGACTTTTTATCTCATAATTTCAACTTTACTTTTTTTCTCATAATTATGACTTTCCTATCTCCTATTTCCTATTTTCATGTCATAATTATGACTTTTTATCTTGTAATTTGGTCTTTTATCTCATAATTACTACTTATCTCATAATTTTGATTTTTTTACTTCATGATTATGACTTATCTCATAATTTCGACCTCTTATCTTATAAATATATTTTTATCTTGTAGTTTTGACATTTTTATCTTAATAATTATGACTTTTTATCTTGTAATTTCAACTTTTTATCTCATAATTATAACTTTTATTCTCTTAATTTTGAGTTTTTATCTCATAATTTTGAGTTTTTATTTCGTAATTTCAATGTTTTCTCTCATCTCACATTTCATCTCATATTTATTACTTGTTGTCTCATAATTTACATTTTTTTTACCTCATAATTATGACTTATCTCATAGTTTTGACTTTTTATCTCATAGTTATGACTTTTTATCTCGTAATTTCGACTTTTTACCCCATAATTATGACTTCCTATCTCATCACTTTGACACACTTTGGCGATGTTGTGGAAGGGACAAACTAAAAACTAAAAAAAAAACAACCAACCAATCACAGCGGTTCGTGTCAAGCTCCACTTGAGGGTTTAGAGGGGGAGGAGCCAGCCAGCTAACGCTGAAGCATAATTCAACGTCATAGATGTGCAACGTAATAGATGCGCTACAGTGCGCTACAGTGCAAACATTACATTCTGACATCATGCTAGGTTAGCATTTCCACTGAAGAAAAACTACATGATCAAACTCACACATCTGTACCTGACTCGCTGATGGTTGGCAGAACTCTATTTTAAGTGTAGCGAAGCCTGAACTGGTGGGAACATACACTGGGCGGGCTCATGTAGCTAGGTATGACGGTGTGTAACAAACGTGACTAAGTACGATGATTGTGTTTCACATGCATGAAGGCATGAACTTTGACTGTCGGACCTCGTCATGACGTCACACTTTGCAGGCGTGACTCAGCATTTTCTCCCGCATCCTGACGGCGTGTTACCTGCGACTGGCTCCTCCTCTTTCTCCGACTCTCGTCCGGTGCGCTCGGAGATGCTGAAGTCCGAGGAGGTCTCGTTGTCGTAAAGGCTCTCGCCCTGACCCGAGCCGCTCGCCTCATCTCCGCCCAGCAACCAGGGCGGAGTCGAGCTTAGCGTGGGAACGCTTGGAGTCACAACGCCGCCTGCTCGCTCTGATCCGGTGGCGCTGCCGCTCTCGCTATCGAAATAGAACGCAGAGGACTGGTCGTCCAAATCCTCTGGTGTCTGTCCAGATTCTGGGGTGGTGGTTGGGAGGGCGGCGCTAGTGGCTTCAGTGGAATGAGTAAGTGTGCTCTCCCCCGAGGCCGAGGACTGAACCCTGTCCCACTCCTGATCCAGGCCATCCAGCCAATCAGGGGAGAGTGCTGAACCAGAGATGCCGCTACTGGTGTCCACCGGCCCTTCAGGGGTGGAAGTTGTAGGGACAGAGATTGTGGGGTAGGATGGGAGGGTAGAGGTCCCGTCTGACGGTGAGAACGACGGTTCAGGTGTTGTGGCTGCAAAAGAAAGGGGTGGGGCACTGTGAGTGGCCTGCAAGAAGTGGGAGTGCAGGGCCGAAGATGAGGAAATAGAGACCACAGGACGGTCTGAGGCGCGACCAGCAGAACCCGCCCCAGAAAGAGAACTTACAAGTTCGCCACCACCGACACCCCAGGCAGGCGGCGGGCCCACGCTAGTGTAAAGCTCCGCATCCCAGGAAGAAGGCGGCAGAGGGAGGTGAGGCGAAGCGTGCAGCCAGGACGAGGACGCCGACGGCTCCAGCGAGCAGCCGCACAGGGCGTCCACGTCACTCGCCAAGGACAGCCCGTCACCACTGACCTCTGCGAGGAAAGAGTCCAAGGTGCTTCCTGTCGCATACCTGAAGAGCTCCACCTCGTTAGAGAACGGCTGCGTCAGACCCGGGGTGGCGACTGAAAGTGGCAAGTCGCTAACAAGGAGAACTGAAGGCTGTAGGGTGGGGCTGAGGGACAGGGACACCCCCCATCCTAACAGCTCCCCCCCATCAGATGAATCGGGCGGCACTTGGGTGTGAGGGGTGTGGCCCGAAGAGAAAGACACCAAATCATCATAGGTGGCACTAGACAGGGCAGGGACATGAGGCAGGGTCGGGGCAGGGAGCGAGGGTGCGGGGTCAGAAGCTGGGTCTTTGCTAGGCAGGGGTGCGGTAGCGGCATGCTGGGGGTCCGAGGCAGAAGTAGGAAACAGCGAGGAGGAGGAAATGGGGAGGCCATGCAGGCGGGCGGAGGGGGCGGGGCCGGGATCTGTGACATCATAGGGCGAGAAGGAGGAGGGGGTGACAGAGAGGCGCTCACCATTAGGGAGCGGCGGCGTGGTCTGCAAGAGAATGCCGCTCCGCCACACGGAAGTCTTTGTGGATGTGAAAAGCGGCATGCTCGGGGTTGAGGACGGCCGAGGGGGCTCCATCTGGACTTCCGCTACGTTTTCCAGTCCGCTTGCTTCGGTGGTCCAACCGTCCCTTTTAGGCGTGATCAGACCTTCATTCGTCCCGATACCGACAGCCGATGCTGTGCTGCTGGTGTCGCCGAAGCTGCTGATTGGTGAGGTTGTGGTGGTGCCGTTTGAGGCGACACCTTGACCACCTGCCCCCCCTAAAATCCTTATGGTGGGTGTCGTCATATTCACGCCCCTGTTATCGCTTTCAGAGGACTTTGGACTGATGCTGCTGAGGTTGTCGCTTGTCGTAGAAGTGAGCGCCCGCTCGGTCGTGATGTCAAAGGAAGGGGCGGAGTCAGATGATCCTCTGTTGTGTGGTGACGTGGTGGCCTCTGCTGGCAGCATGGAGGTACTGTGCTGACTTGTCGGAGCAGAAGTAGAGGATGTGACTGCGGTAAGAGACTGCAATGTGGTCGCTTTGACGCCAGGCTGAAGGAGGTCAGGTGATCCGGACGCAGAGGCGCTCGGTGGCTTTGTCAGAATCCAAGCCTGATCGTAATCTTCCGTTTGGACGCCTTCATTCCAGGCGAGATCTGGGTGGAAGTTCTCCTGGTGGCGAGTCAAGGTGTAACATATGGATTACAGTCAAACCTCGCTTTTCAAACGCCCCGGTTTTTGATTCCACTTTGGACTGAAATTTTGGCCAAAATTGCTCTCGGGTTCGTCATCATCAGATTGATTGGAATTGGAATGGGTATCGGTTCATTCCTGCTTGAAATTTCTACTTTCCGATAGTCTGCGGATATGCGACTACGGTTGTTTTGGCATAGTTGTTGGTTGCAGTAGATAAAGTGATTGTTGAGTGCCCTAGCAAAAGTTACAGTATTTGATACCAACACAAAAACATCACAATCCGCAAGATGTGTTTGTAGACTTTATCTAATAATTAGGATTTTTTCTCTCGTAATTTCGACATTTTATCTCGTAATTATGACTTCCATATCTCATAATTATGACTTACCTCGTCATTTCAACTTTTTATCTTGTAATTATGAATTTTTATCTTGTAATTTTGACTTTTGATCTCATAATTCAGTCTTTTTATCTCGTAATTTTGACTTTTGATCTCATAATTCAGACTTTTTATCTTGTAATTTCGACTTTTTACCTGATAATTCTGACTTTTTACCTCGGAATTTTGACTTTTTACCTCATGATTATGACTTTCGTATCTCATCATTTCTACTTTTTACCATATAGTTATGACTTATCTAATAATCTAAACTTTTTATCTCGTAATTATGACTTTTTATCTTGTAACTTTGACTTTTGATCTCATAATTCTGACTTTTTACCTAGTACTTTCGACTTTTACCTCATAATTCTGGCTTTCCTATCTCATAATTATGACTTTTTATCTCATCATTTCTACTTTTTACCACATAGTTATGACTTATCTAATAATTTCGACTTTTTATCTTGTAATTTCGACTTTTTATCTCATAATTATGACTTTTTACCTCGCAATTTCGACTTTTTACCTCATAATTTCCACTTTTTATCGGATCATTCTGTCATTCCTATTCTATAATTCTGACTTTTTACCTCGACTTTTGAGCCCATAATTCTGACTTTTTACCTTATAATTTCGACTTTTTAAGTCATTATTCTGACATTCCTATCCCATAATTCTGACTTTATCATAATTGAAACTTTTTATCTCTATCTTAACCAGGAAGAGTTTGCACCTGTGGCATGGGCAGATGACGCATTTCCCAGCATTTTGTTGTTAAAATCACTTTTGACTGTCTTATGCCTTTTTAAGGTGTTATTTTGTACAGAAAGGGTGTAAAGGGTTCTTACCTCATCGTCAAATTGACTGGAATGTGGGAGCAGGTTGTTTTCTGCAAAAGATAGCACAGGTGGGGACAAATAAGTCAGAAGGCAACGCAAATGCAACACAATTCAACTTGATGACATCAATGGACAAACAAAGGATGAGAACATTTTGGAGGCTTAACGGGAACAATGAGTTGCTTTGCTTGTAAGAAGAAAAGCTGTTTGTTCGTGACAGTAGGAAGCAGGAAAGTTGAGACATTTCACGCTAGAAGTCCAACGCATGCCACACCGTCATGCAAGGATTCCAAAAAACAAAAAGCATTTGTAGAAAGTCGCTCTGTCCGCCACAGGCTTTTTTTTTTTTTTTTTAACTCCGCCCGTCTGCCACCACGGAGGCGTAAAACAAGGGCACAAAAGGAGCACATGGCGGGCGTGCCTCTTACCTGTCACATGTCATGGAGACCAGTTCAAACTGGCGTGTGAAGCATGAGGTGAGATTTTACAAGTTTATTATTAAAGTGGTGGCTAAATGATCAAAATAAAGACAAAGCTGCCACGTGTTACAAATTGAAATAGTTTTATTTCTGTATATCTGTATTTGTGGCTTGAAATGACACTATTTCCAAATAAATCAAAGTCGTGCCTATAGAACCCTCTATTGTGGGAAGCGACTTGAGTGTGTTAGCGATGCCTGTTGACTGTAAAATCAGGCTTGCCTGTACTACGAAGGTGGCTATTATTTAAAGCGGCTATATCACCATGGTAACTAAACTCCAGGCTTTCAGCTTAAAATGGGCGATGAAAGCGCCGCTGTTTCACTGTGTAACTCATTCAAAGATGGCGTCCCCTGATGGCATTCCCTGGTGAAATTATCGATAAGAGATAGATTTGCAGACGAGGCAATACGTCTGATTTGCTCACTCATTGAGCCGAGCATCAGGAATAAAATGTAATATGTAATTAGGCCAATGTTATATCACAGCAGTCAGTCCTTGCCTGTCCAGTCTTCTTGTATTATAATATTTGCAAGAATAAGCACTCTGAGGCATCAATCAACTGCAACAAGTCACTTTTTTATTCTAAAAAAAGGAAACATGAGTCACATAGGAAAACGTCACCACAAAGCACATCAACACCGCCACCTGGTGGCCACCACAAGGTACACCTTTCTACAGTTTAGAGCAGTAAAATATGAAATATTATATGATGAAATATGACATTTGTTGCTCCAGTTTATTTATTTTTTTAAGGATCCCTGACAACTTAGCTTAATAGGTTATATATAGTTTGCAATTATGTTCACTTCATGGTTACATTTTTGAAAGCAAATCGTAAATTCGTAAACAAATGACATTTGTAGTTGATGGTGCCACCCTTGACCAGCCAGCTCTCGCTGTTCAGTCTCATTTACATCACTCATTACTGTCACTCAGCTACACAAACATGGCGGCGTACGAGACAGACGATGTTTACGGTGATTATAGTTTTATTATTATAGACTATAGATTTGAGCCATGTGTCAATAGTTTGAGGAATAAGAAACATTTGGAGATGAACTAGAGAACATGCAGAACATGGACTTAAGACATGGAGATGAAGATTGGTCACCTTCAAAACACAGAATGTTAAGTGTAAACTACTCTGAAGTGGCTTATCCTTCAATTATTGTTTAAAATCGGCTTCTTAATAACGTAAAGGGTTCTTAATAGCCTGTTTTATTTAATATTTTGTAAACATAATGCTTTACAGCCTTGCCGCTGTCATGGAATAGTGTTTGGAAGACATTATGTAAACAAGACATGACTTACACTGTTCTGTGGCAACTTTGACATAGTGGTCATTCTTCTTGTCTTTTTTTCCCGGTGTACCGGCAGAATAGCATCCTTTTTCAAAATGCGTTTATACTAGGGGTGCTCAGATCGATCGGCCACCAATCGGCATCAGCTGATTTCCGTGAATTGCTTTTTAACGTTGATCAGCTCTGCCCCCATCGCAGCAGCCAGCCTGTAGCGACATTCTCCCGCCCACTTTCCCTTCACAAAGCCAAAACAAGCATGTCTGTCGTGTGGGACTTCCTGTCCTTGTGAGAGTGATATTTGTTTTGCACCCTGCAAAACACGCCTTAAAAAACTTCAGTTTGGTGCGAGTCAAAAATATGTTTTGGTCTATATTGTATTGTTCCCCTTTCATATCTGGTAGCCCAGGGGTCACCAATGTGAGCCCCCCCACAACCACATGAGGCGCCTGCAAGCCTGTTTTTCATTCAGTTTTTCAGTTAATGTGAGAACACTAGAAAGACGTGCATTCTGAAATACAATATGTGAGTTGGTGATACTTGCATTTTGTCAATGTTCTGGTAAAGCAAGCTATGAAATAAGCTATGAAAATTTATGTTACAAAAATGAGTAGTATTTGGCCATTTTGATTTTGTAAAAGTAGCTCTCACAAGAAAAAAACGTTGGTGACCCCTGATATAGGCATTAGTAAATTTAAAAATGATTGGTATCAGCTAATTTCACTCATGGATGATCGGTAACGGCAGCATAAAAGCCTGATTGGAGCAAGCATTTATAACGTACTTTCAAGCCAAATGTTTCTTGTAAAGGTGTTCCTTCAGAGCAGTCATCAGCGAAATGATCACTGAAAAAAACAGAACCCAAGGTGGGTGTCAACCTGTCTGTTGTTCTCTGCACTTGCTTTGTCCATTTTTGTCTTAAAACTTTCCTCTTTTGGAAAAGAAAACAAACTTACAGTATCACTCGAATACTATGAACATCCAGCAGCAACACAACTGTGGCGGAACTACTATTTTGATGAAAAATATACTGAAACAAGTCAACCATCTACCTCCACAAGAGTTTGTTTACTCTGGTAACGGCACCGCCATGACATCACTTCCGGAGATGAGACTGAACAACGACAGCTAGCTCGTCATGGGTGACGCCATCAACTATACATGTAACTTCTGCAAACATACGGTTCACTTTCAAAAATTGAACAATGTAGAACATAATTATAAACAATATACAGTATAACATACTTAAGCAATGTTGATAAATCATGTCAGGGACCCTTTAAATGGATAAATGTCAACATGTCAAAGTTGCACAATGTTGAGCGTTCATAAATGAAAAGACTGCTAGGGTACAGTTTGCATAATAATGAGTGTTACCTTGCACATTTACACGCTGAGTATTATTCTGCCAGCGGTCCTCCCTCACTCTGTTGGCGAGTTGCTCTTGGTAGTGATAATCTTTTTCAACTTACTTGCTCATCTTGTGTGAAATACACAAGGGTCGCTTCATTTTTGCGCGGAAGGAGAATGATGCGACGTCACACACCCCAGTTTATGTGAATGCGCAATGCGCACTGAGCACAAACCCGAGAACCGGACTTGACAAAGTAAGTTGATAACCAAGGTCGCAGTTCCGTTTAACAGTCTTTGGAGAATTGAGGTTTTGTTGAAATGCTGCTTGAGCGCAAAGCCTGCGTTTATTGAGCCACTTTCGCTGTATACCCCCCATGGTCTGCGGTGTTACATAATGTCATTGAAATACGTCAGTATAAGCCTACCGGTACAATAAAATGAAATGTTTGAAAGGAATCTTGTCTTCTTTCAAAGCAGCAGTGTTTTATTGCGTTTATTTCATGTGAAGGTGAAAAACAAAGAGCTGCCATCGCCTTACGGTGACCTGGTCACAGCACAACAAAGATGGCCACACAGGAAATGACCCCCACAACAAGCATCTCCAAATGAACAACTGATGAAGACAGAAAAAGACGAGTGAAGAAAGAAAAAACAGACACTGAGTGAAAGTGTGGGGGCGGGGTGACGATCGATCCAACAGTCATGTCATGTATGAGTGATGAGGAGCAGGACAAACACTCAGATATTCAGTTAAATACAGGATCTCACAAACACGTACACAGTCTGTCACATTTTCTTCCCACCTCACGTGACCAACGCTAAGCTAACGTCGCCCTCGGTAACGACCGTTGCTCTTACCGGGGTCGTCGACGAGCACGGTGACCGTCAGGACGTCGCTCGCACGTCCGTACAGACCGTTCGCACACACCGCCACCACCTGGACCACGTAGGTGTAGTTGGCGCTCACGTCATCAAGGATCGCCCCCTGGTGGCGAGCAGAGAGAAAGACAAGCGCGTCAACCACAGCATGGGGAAAATGTCTGACCGCCTTTGCAGTTACCGTGAGCAACGGTATGGACGACACTCCATTTCTTTTACCGACTCCACTTCTTATGAGTCATTCGCTCAAGTGAATCGGTCACCACTTCAGCCGCTCGTAACAAAGCGCGTGCACAGACACTCACACATGCGCATCTGTCAGGGAAACTCAAGTCTTCATCAAGCTCCTGTGAGTCCGTGAAGCTCGAGTCTTCGTTGAGCCCCCGTGAGTCAGTGAAACTCAAGTCTTTGCTGATCAGTGAAACTCGAGTCTTCATCGAGCGCCCGTGAGGCGGTTAAACTCAAGCGTTTGCTGATCAGTGAAACTTGAGTCTTCATTGAGTGCTGGTGAGTCAGTGAAACTCCAGGCGTAGTGCAACTGTAAGTCAGTGAATGTCGAGTCTTTGTCGAGTGCCCGTGAGTCAGTGAAACTCAAGTCTTCGTCGAGTGCCCCTGAGTCAGCAAAACTAGAGTTTTTGTCGAGAGCCGTGAGTCAGTGAAACTCAAGTCTTTGTCGAGTGCCCATCAGTCAGTGAATCTCGAGCTTTTGCTGATCAGTGAAACATGAGTTTTCGTAGAGCGCTGGTGAGTCAGTGAAACTCCAGTTGTCCTGCACCTGTAAGTCAGTGAATCTTGAGTCTTCGTCGAGTGCCCTTGAGTCAGTGAAATTTGAGTCTCTGTCGAGAGCCTGTGAGTCAGCAGAAACTCGAGTCTTTGTCGAGAGCCTGTGAGTCAGTGAAACTCAAGTCTTCGTCGAGCGCCTATGAGTCAGTGAAGCTCAAGCCTTCGTCAACGAGTCGGTGAAATTCAAGTCTTCAATGAGTACCTGTAAGTCAGTGAAACTCAAGTTTTCTTCAAGCACTTTGCGAGCTCCCGTGAGTCAGTGAAACTCGAGCGTTTGCCGATCAGTAAACCTTGAGTCATCGTCGAGGGTCCGTGAGCTAGTGTCTTCAACAAGCCCCCCGAGACAGTCACGCGAGTGTTCGTCGAGCAATTTGTGAGTCAATGAGACTCAAGTCTTCGTCAACGAGTGAGTCAGTGAATCTTGAATCTTGAAGGAGTACCCGTGAGTCGGTGCAACTCGAGTTTTCCTCAAGCACCTGTGAGCCAGTGAAATGCAAGTCTTCATCAAGCTGTCATGAGTCAGTGAAACTTGAGTCTTTGTCCAGTACCCGTGAGTCAGTGAAACTTTACTTTTCATCAAGCACCTGTGAGCCAGTGAAACACAAGTCTTCATTGAGCTCTCGTGAGTCAGTGAAACCCGAGTCTTTGTCGAGTACCCATGGGTCAGTGAAACTCGAGTTTTTCTCAAGCACCTGTGAGTCAATGAAATTCAAGTCTTTGTCAACGAGTGAGTCAGTGAAACTGTAGTCTTCACCGAGTGCCCATGAGTCAGTGAAGTGCACAAGACTTTGTAGCTGTGGTCTTTTTTCACCCCGTTGAAAGAAACCAAAAGTACTGAATACAAATAACAATGAAGCATTGGTGGGACATTTTTTCTTCTTTACCACATCCTGGTCTCCGTCGGTCAGGTACTCGGAAGGGGCGACTCCTTCCGCGTCGGCTATCTTGTAGCTGACACAGTATTTGTCGATGGCGCCGTCATACACCGCCCGGGGGCGCTCCCATGTCACCAGCAGGCTGCTGAGGTTGTAGACCATCGTCTGGACGTTCTCTGGCTCTGAGCTGCACACTACACACAAGAAGTGAGATAAAAGCGATCACTTTGGTACTGAGGGACATCTTCTTTTCAAGATTGAAACTTATCTTTGCAGTAGAAAGACAAGCAACGTCAACATTACCCTCAATCTTTTTAGTTTGGGACGTTTGTCCATTTTATTGGCAACTTATTGAAATGAAATGTGTTCAAATAATGCAGATAAACAGTAATAGTATTAGTATTAGTAGTACAATGCAGATAATGCAGGAAGCAGACAGATTAGTGGAGCAATCAAGTCTACGCTTGTCTCACACCCAACCACTAGAGGGCAGAGTGAGACAAGGACTGAAACCCTACACATGAACTACATGAAACTTGTGACGTGTGTTATGTTGACAGCCACCAGTGACAGTAATTAGGTTGGATTAGGTTTTGCCCTGCCAAAAGCGGATCAATACAGTTAATTATGAATTATCGAACAGGAACATTGACAGTGGTCTATACACGGCTTCCTCTGGTGCTCTATTTGGGTCACAAAGGTTCTATTAGGACCAGCTGGGAGAGGTAACATGACACACTTTCAATATGCACCAAATAAAACACCCCCCAAACTGTCTTGCTGGCTTGATGTTGATGTTCTCCTCTGATTTTGCATCGACGTTTGCAATAAAAGCGAATGTTGTATTTATTAGATTAGATTCAGCTCCAGAATCCCGCCCTTCTCGCCTCAATTGCCAATGTTCACTCGCCACACAATCCCGAAATATGCCTCACACACTTATTAAACATATTTCAAGTATTAAATGTATAGCTGCTCACCACTAATGATTGACAATGTAAGATGATCCATGAGCACATGGAACGGGAGTGTAGCTTTTAGCCTGGTTGTCAGGATAGCGCTTCACTGAATCCCACTAACTTGGGTTTACCTCACTGCAAGTTGTGAGGCCCGGATTGACTGGCCGGAGACAGTGCTGACGGAGCCACGCAAACGTTTACTTCTGAGCACACAACTATGGTGCGTCCAAGGACTGCCGTACAACGGAAGACATAACCATGTAAAAATTGTGGGCGTTCTAACAGCTGTACCTGTTTACCTGTGTTATCATGTACTTATACATTATTAGATGTGTTTTCTTCAGGAAAAACAGCCTACTTTTAAAGGGAAAAAAATGAATTTGCAAGGTCATGACTTCTGAATAGCAAATATGTGGGGATCCACTGGTCTACAGTCATCATTGATTATCAGGTTCTGGTCCAAGCAGGACAAATGTCCTGGAGCTTAAGAGAGGTGCACAGACAGGAAGTGTGTGGAGTTTAGGGTACCTGGTGTACGGACCGCCTCCGTGCCGGTGTAGGAGGAGAAGACTTGACCCAGAAAGTGCTCCTGCTGCTCTCTGTAGTTGTTCTGCAGGTAGTCCATCAACATGACATAGCCGGCCTGCTGCATGGTCATCACCTCGCAGAATATCTCCAACTAGAACATGATATCATCGATTCATGTCAATCATGTGGCCACCAGAGGGCTGCTTTCACTTGCTAAGGAGACTGGAATGACCTCTGCCAGGGATGTTATGTTTGCCTCCTGTCCTCAGCTGTTGACAGAGCAGCAAACAGGAAATCACATGTCGCCACACCTCACCAAGTGAGTCACCTTGTCTGGTTAAACAACCAGATATGACCAACCAGTTGGATATGACCAACTGTACCTGCTGATTTGTCCTAACCAAATATCATGACATTACTACTACCACATCACTACTATCAGGAGAACCAGAGTATCGAGTGGGAGGAGCCACCTGCTGTGGTCCAGCAAGGTGCACTGTATTCGGACACATGCTCCGAGCAGCCGGTGTGACGCCACAGAGGTCTCTCAAGAACCTTTTGCACTTTTCAAATGCCGCAGCGCTGGCGTTTCAGGTGGCTGATAAGGTTTTTTGGGTGCTCGATGTTGTTTTTTTCCCCCCTCATCAAGATGTTGGTACAACCAGCATGTTGAAAGCGAATGTTTCTTTGCAAGTGAGCTCAGGAGACATTACGACAGGCCGTTAAAGTCAAAGGCAGGAGAAAATAGGAGCGCTTGATTTGGCTCCATCGCAAATCACGGGTAATCTTGCCTCACTGGAGCGTTTTGAAAAAAATATCGGTTATCGGAGCTATTTATAATGTTATCGGATTTAGCATATGACATCATCATTCCCTCCTTGCCGATAATTATTGGGCCAATAATTACCGGCACCCCTAATATATATACACTCCTGATCAAAATCTTAAGACCAGTCGAAAAATTGCTAGCATTAGCATTTTGCACATTTGGATCTTAATGAGGTTTTAAGTAGAGCTACAATATGTAAAAACAAGAAGGGGGAGTGAGACAAAAAGCATTTTGAAAAAGTCATTTATTGAAAACAACAATTAAACTGAAATAGGCTGTTTATCAGCTGATCAAAAGTTTAAGACCATCGCTCAAAAAATAACCAAACACTCTCCAAACCAGAACCAAAAATGTTCTCAGTAGGACTCAGTAATGAGGAGCTCCACCGTTCTTGTTCATCACTTCCAAAATGGCTTTGGGCATGCTTGATGCCAGTGTTTCCAGGAGGCTAGTGGGAACATTGCTCCAAGTGGTGAAGATGGCTTCACCAAGGGCATCAACTGTCTGGAACTGATGGCCATTTTGATAAACTTCCCTTGCCATCCATCCCAAATGTTCTCTATGGGATTTAAATGAGGGGAACATGCAGGATGGTCCAAAAGAGTGATGTTCTTCTCCCTGAAGAAGTCCTTGGTCAAGCCAGCATTGTGAACTGCAGCGTTGTCCTGTTGAAGAACCCAGCTGGTACCACACAGACGAGGGCCCTCGGTCATGAGGGACGCCCGCTGCAACATCTGCATCCTTTTGACGACCCTGCACCACCTGAAGCTCCGGTGTTCCACTGAATGAAAAAGCACCCCAGGTCATGTTGGACCCCCCCCTCCACATCATCTCAGGTGGGATCTCCTTGTCATGCCAGTAACGTTGGAAGTCATCTGGACCCTCGTTACATTTTTTCTCATCAGAGAATAAAACTTTTTTCCACCTTTCAATGTCCCATGCTCCCTGGCAAAGTCTAAACGGGCACTTTTGTGGAATTAGTGAACTCCTTTTTTGTTTTTTAAAGCCTTTTCCCTCAGATGCCATCTGATGATTATTGCGCTGCAGTTGGCACCAGCCTTAATTTCGGTGGAAGACCGCCCTGTGTCTTGATGGACAGCCAATCGGATCCTGCGGCTCGGCGCAGGTGTGATTATTTTGGGTCTACCACTTGACTTTTTTGTTCCATAATGCTCAGGATCTTTCCAAAAACTTAGAATGACTGATTTCCTGCTCCCAACCTCAGCAGCCATGGCACGCTGCGAGAGGCCTTGCTTATGCAGCTCCACAATCCCACCACGTTGAAAAAGAGAAAGCTTCTTAGCTTTACCATCAGGAGGGCATGACAGTGGGAATGATGACACAAAATGAACATGTGGAGCAGATTTGGGCTTTTATAGCCTGTGGTCTTAAACTTTTGATCAGCTGATAAACAGCCTATTTCAGTTTAATTGTTGTTTTCAATCAATTACTTTTTCAAAATGCTGTTTGTCTCACTCCCCCTTCTTGTTTTTGCATATTGTAGCTCTACTTAAAACCTCATTAAGATCCAAATGTGCAAAATTATCATTCTAGCTATTTTTCAACTGTTCTTAAGATTTTGATCAGGAGTGTATAGACACAGTACTGATCTGATGGCGGTAGTCGCATGTCGCCCCAAGCTGGAATGCTGACGGGTCGAGACATGTCATTTGGAGTTTTGGAGGAAAAGTGGAAAACTTGTAACGCAGTGTGCAGGAGGTGGATGGTAAAAACAGCAGGGATGCTGTCACGTTCTCAAAGTTGCATTGTATTTATGTGCTTCCACAGATTAAAAGACCCCTAAAAACAGGGAAAGAAGCCTCGTAAAGAATGTATGCATGTGTGTGCATGCGTGTGTGTGTGTATGTTTGGTCTTTGATGAAAATGATGTGCCCGTGCAAAAGTCACATTAGAATCCTTTTGTAAGACCTGTGGGTTCGTCTTAAAAAACAGGATAAAGAGCCTTTGTGAGCAAATACGTTTGATGTGGAGATGCTGTGTATGGCTGTCAATCACTCTGAGGGCACACGCACACACACACAGGAATGATAATTTGTTGTTACAGCTGGCTGAGCATTTCTACATACGTACGTTTGTGATAATAGGCACTGTGTGGGTATAGCCAGCAATGTTTACTATGTATTGCCTTATTTCATACTGCATGCTTTTAATGCTGATCATCAGTTGCAGCAGTAAGAGTACACTAACATGTTTTTGTAGGTTTAATGATATGCAAATGTCAGCTGTAAAAACAGTCATTGTGGTACTGGAGGGCCCAGCAGGAGGCGCATAGCGCTTTTGAGCTACTGTATACTAGGGACGCCTTACTTCCTCTTTTCGCAAACACAGTCATCCCTCGCTATATCGCGGTTCGCATATCGCTCCCTCACTATATCATGTTTTTTTTTTAATATGATCGCTGTTTCGTGGTTGACTGTGGCCTTTTATTGGTCAAGACAACTTATATGTAGTATTGTGGCATCAGCACTGTTATGAGACATGACGTTAGATGACAATACCTTTCACACTGCATGGAGACTGGCGACTGAGCCAGCAGAGCCCAGCCGACATGCCATGGCTGAGACGGACATGCCATGGCTGAGACATCGAGGGACAAAAAGTCTCATTCTGTGTGGAAGTGGTACGTTTTTGGCTTCTTTGTCCTTCTTCTTCCTCACTCCGTTTGAAACGCTTTCTTAAAATTAGGACAATTAAATTGGAGAGGCTAACTAGCTATACTAGCAGCAGCCGTCTGGTATGTCCCTGCAGTTGAACCCGTAGCCTACGCAATGTGATGTAAGCAAATAATGTGTAAAGGCCATAGATGTTGTACATTGTTGTACATTGTTGTACATTGTAAAGGCAAATAATGTTAAAACCCATATTTAGAAAGTCCTAAACAGGTTTTCTATGCTTTAACTCCGAAAATATTCAGCTTATTAATATTCACTCAACCCCCAACGAAACTCCCTGTTTGTTCCGCCAGCACCAGAAGACATTTACAGCAACACACGTCTTATTTATGTCTTGTATGTTTTTTTAAACATGTTTGTGGAATGTGGTAGGAAACCGGAGTACCCACGCACGGGGAGAACACGCAAACTCCACACAAAAACAAACCCAGATCTCCACGATCTCCTGACTGTGTGGCCAACACACTAACCAACAGGCCACCGTGCGGCCCTACCAAAATATTCCATTCATACATAAGGAATCCTACTGTGCGGAAATTCACTTACCGCAGTTGGGTCTGGAGCCAATTAACACACAGCTCATTGTCCATTCATCTTAACTCAAATATCAACATTACATGTTTCAATTCTCTTAAAGGCCACACCGTACAGGCATAGCTAAGAGCTAGTGCTTTAATCAAAAGCAGCCGAGGTCCAGACCCTTTTCACCTGGTCGGCCGAGACGGCCACGGTGTTCTTGAAGACGACCCACTCGACGGTCTCGCTGCATGGCGGCGTGGTCAGGGAGCCGTTGTAGATGAAATACTTCTCAGTGGAGTTGGGCAGGAGACCCAGCGGCGCAAAGGGCAGAACCTGGGCGGTCTTGCCTGGAACAGACAAGCAACTTTTGAAATGAAAGCGCCAGAAGGGGACATGAGGAGAAAGCCAGACAGACGTACCATATCTGCTCACGCTGTTAATGGCGTCCATGATGGCAGCAAAATTGACGTTGTCCTCCAAGGTCACCTGTGAAGAAATGCACAACGGAAGCTTTTAGCATTTATGCTAATAAGCTCAGCACAGACCATTCAAAAATAGAACTTTTCGAACCCCACTGTCCATCATGGAAGACAAATCTAATTCCACACACGCACACTCCATGAGATGCGGTAATCTGACATTTTTTCACTGGACCTCACAATGGGACGTATTGAACTTCCCAGCAGTCTTGAATGCAGCATCAAGACAGGCTGCTTCCCTCCCACAGCGGTACACAAACAAAAACCCCGACGTGAGCCTGTGTTGTTTTGGCTGATGGTGTAGTACCCAGCCTGCAGCGCTTCTGTTCCAACATGGCCTCTGCTGGTTCCTGCATGCCAGCTCTGCCCCAGGCTACGTGACCGCACGGAGCGCAAAACAAGAGGCAAACACAACCGTCTCAACCTGAAAACATTCAACGAAATAACACGCCGAAATGACTCACTCAGCACATGCCAATTCAACACACACAGACACAACACACACACGCCGATACAACCGAAGCAAAGCGGTCCAGAAAAAGGTTAACTTTCAAACGTTTGAGGGATTAGCAGCTTTGGTAAATGAATTTGTGTGAATTTGAAGAAGATGGTTTGGGCACATGTTGAAGAACAACGCACACTCGTGGGTTGGAAATTTAGCGTCACGTTGAGCAAAGAAGAAAAAGTCCAAAACAGTAAACAAAGTAAACAATGTAGGACATCCAATCAACACACTGCATGACTTAACTGAGATGAACTGATATCTATCAGCATGGAAAAGGTTATAAAGCCTATTCTAAAGCTTTGGGACGCCAGCAAACCACAGTGAGAGACACTATTCACAAATGGCCAAAACAAGGAACAGTGGTGAACCTTCCCAGGAGTGGCCGGCCAACCAAAATGACCCCAAGAGCACAGGACTCCAAGACTCATCCGAGAGGTCACAAAAGACCCCACAACAACATCCAAAGAACTGCAGGCCTCACTTGCCTCAGTTAAGGTCAGTGTTCATGACTCCACCATAAGAAAGACGCTGGGCAAAAACAGCCTGCATGGCAGAGTTCCAAGACCAAAACCACTGCTGAACAAAAACAACATTAAGGCTCGTCTTAATTTTGATGATCCCCAAGACCTTTGGGAAAATACTCTGTGGTCTGACAAGACAAAAGTTGAACTTTTTGGAAGGTGTGTGTCCCGTTACATCTGGCATAAAAGTCATGCCGCATTTCAGAAAAAGAACATCATAGCAACAATAAAACATAGTGGTGGTAGTGTGATGGTCTTCAGGACGTGTAAGACTTGCTGTGATAAATGGAAGCATGAATTCTGCTGAAGGAGAATGATCGGCCATCTGTTGGTGACCTCAAGCTGAAACCAACTTGGGTTCTGCAGCAGGACATTGATCCAAAACACACCAGCAAGTCCACCTCTGAATGGCTGAAGACTTTGGAGTGGTCTAGTCCAAGTCCTGACCTGAATCCTATTGAGATGCTGTGGCATGACCTTAAAAAGGTGCTTCATGCTGGAAAAGCCTCCAATGTGGCTGAATGACAACAATTCTACAAAATTCCTCCCCAGCGCTGGAAGAGACTCATTGCAAGTTATCACAAACGCTTGATTGCAGTTGTTGCTGCTAAGGGGGGGCCAACCACTTATTAGCTTTAGGGGGCAATCACCTTTTCACACAGGAACATGTAGCTTTGGATTTTTTCTCCCTTAATAATAAAAAGTTTCAAGTTTCGGTGGAATTAGTTACCAGAAAGAGCATTACTGTTTTACTTTCTTCCAGTCATGTTTCAATTCCCCCAACACTGCTCATGAACGAACGTCTTACGTTGGTCCCTTCACAGCCGTTCGCCTGTAGGACTACTGTTCTTCCATGTTGGATCTTTGGGTTGCACTAGAGTGCACAAGACCTGAACATTGATGAGAACCACCCCGAATGTGTGCTCCAACTTCAAACGCTTGATGTAACGAGATCTTGTTAGTCGTCTTTGTTGTGTGAAGACAGTCTGTCCCCCCGGCAAGTAGCAGCAGTTCCCGTTCGCCACAAACCACGCCCCCTGCCAGCTCGTTTGCATGTGAATGCCACCTGATTGTTCTGGACGGTCGTGTCTTGACAAACGCACCTCAAAGAGCACGGCCAGGGCTGCGATTCTGCCTCCAGCTTTCATGCTTTGCTCCAAAGAGTCAAAGCGATGCGGTTCGTAACAGTAGATCTGCATCTGTGGCACAGGACAGCAACAAAAATCATTAGAGTTCTCCTCCACACCCCAATCCAATTGAGCACCTGTGGGGCATCCACCTAAAGCATATCCATATTGTATGGAATATAGCATAGAATGCAATGTTGTCACGTTTCTCAGATACTGTACTTCCCCCGTCTCACCTCTAGGGGGTATTTGACGCCATCCAAGCTGTGCTCAGAGCCGTCGGAGGAGGCATTACAGCGCCCCCAGTGAAAGGTGATGCGCCCGACCTTGAACTTTGACCTGAGGCCCCCTCCGCTGACGTAGAAGTCTCCATCCACTTGCACGGCCACTACACCCGCAACACACACACACACACACACACACAGCAAGTGTAACAGTGGATGCTACATGCCTGCTCTTTGCGGGGGTTGGGTTCCGCCCAAAATAATGACAGATGTAAGATGACCCACAAGGATTGAGCAAAGAAATTGACATATTGCAGAAACGTCACTTTGTAGATGTCACATGACATCAGTCAGCTGACATTTTCGAGCTACACAAGGAGATGCAACTTTCATCGTTATTATTCTGATTACGGATAAACTAACTCAGCGGTAAGATGCTTACATCTATAACAAAAGTTATCTGTTCACTTGCAGCGGCTAGTTAGGTAGGAATAACAAGTGTATTGTTGATGGCTTTGCTTCGCGTCATGAATTCCACGACAAAAATCAGTGTTTTCTACACTTATTCATTATTTCATGATGAAATGGAAAATGTGCCCACTGCTGAAACCTTTTTTAATACGTTGCCTTGACTTCAGCTGCATTCTCTTTTGCATAATCATTTTCAATTTTTGTGTATGGGTAACGTTTGATAGCAAATGCTACCTGGATGTAATACATGAACTGTGTCTCCTAATGAACGCGATGTTGATATTTTGACTGACATATTAGTGGTACTCAGGTTACATACGCAACTATTGAGGACTTATGTGTCATTATCTTTATTGCCGTATTGCATATAATTATGATAAGAAATTATATTATAATCATTTTTGGGTGATTTTGTTGTCAGCACGTTCAACTATGTAACGAACAAAGTATTTGATAAGAATATTTCATTCATTCAGATCCAAGATGTGTTATTTTAGTGTTCCCTTTATTTTATTGAGCAGTGTATATTTCCTGTATTGTAGGAGGTAGATCTTTGGGACTTGGTCCTTTTAAAAGTAGCTTGCAGGCTGAAAAAGTGGGAGCAGCCCTGCTCAACACTGTATCTGTATTATCACGCCTTCATAAACTATTACAAAAACTTTAAAAAATTGCAGAATCGCAAATGTGCAGGGATCCACTGCACTTTATACGGTTGATGGTTGTTCATTTGTTCCAGATAAGTGATAAGTGAATTTCTGCAAAGTAGAATATTTTGGTGGAATATTTTGGTATTTAGAGGATAGAAAGACCTGTTTACCATCTTCTAAATGCTTTTTTTTAAAACATCATTTTAGCCCTCTTGACATGAAATAGCACCCCTATAATCAACTATTACCCAAAATAGTAGACATCATAAAAGAAAATAAGAGAAATACGAAATAAAAACTCGTTTAAATAAGCTTATTAACATTATTAGAGCCCTATAGACATGAAATAGCACCCCTATAGTCACCTTTATACTGCTATTACCCACAATAGTAAACATTATAAAAGAAAATAAGACATATACGACATAAAAACTCATTTATGACCTCCGAAATATGCTTTTTAACATTATTAGAGACCTCTAGACATGAAATAGCACCCCTATAGTCACCTTTATACTGCTATTACCCAAAATAGTTAACATAATAAAAGAAAATGAGACATAAATGACATTAAAAAAAACCCTGGTTATGACCTTCTAAATCAACTTTTTAACATTATTAGAGCCCTTTGGACATGAAATAGCACCCCTATAGTCACCTTTATACTGTGATTACCCAAAATAGTAAACATAATAAGAGAAAATAATGTTCTGGTGCTGGGGGAGCTTTCACAGTGGTACACGTATGCTGTACGTATGCATGTCATGCATGTAAAGCACGTGTTTATAAATGATTAGCCAATTAGGGTGAATGAGATGTGTTTTTTCAGCAGAAAAATAACGGCCCAAAACATGACAAAACATGCATGAATTTGCGTGATCACAAATGATCAATCGTGAGTGTATGCGGATCCCCTGTACTGTGGTTTTCCAACAAGTATGAAATACGCAGTGGAACATCAACGGACGTGCCTTTGACAAAAGCCTGTTGTCATGGAAATGTCCCTGAATGTCCGCCGTGTCCCTTTTTGTTCAGTGTTAGAGACAATATAGCAAATATTGACTCAAGCTGATTGAGTTGTGTTGGCAACTTTCTTTGTACTCCATAAAAAGCTGTTTGCTCATCCATCTTTTTCTCTTTCAAGCTCCTTGGAGGCTCAGAAAAAGTGTGTGTTTGTGTGCTGACATGTTCAAACAAGTGTCCGGGTGTCCTCTGTCCCGCTTGAACAACGAGCTGTTTTTAATCGCCTCGTAAGGCACGTCTCGCTTACACTTTTGCTTAACAATGACGCCTTATCATGTTTCTCGCCACTTAAAAGAGAAACGGTGCCTTTTAGTTGAGGTGTAACTGTAGCCTGGACAAAAGGACGGAAGTGAGACAAGAACTCTTACCGGTCTTGCCGTCATTCTTGATGGTGGTCCGGTCCCCCGTCAAGTCCTCCCAGCCTTCAAACCTCAGCTTCTGGTACTGCAGCTTCACCTGGGCTAGGTTCTCCTCCACGTTGATGGGTGACTGCTTGGCGCTGCTGCATGACGGGAACTTCTTGGCCCAGTTGTCCTGGTTTAACGTTCCTGGAGGGGGCACATAAACGTCCCTGACACAGTGAAGCAGCAATAATGACCTCGTTGATACAAGATAGGAACCTTCCAGATGGTTTGTCTCCTGGCAAGGTGCTTTTTCACATTAATGATGTCAGTGATTTGTCATCTCCATCAGTAAAACAACAGGATGAAGTGCTCACGTTCCTATGACGGCTCATAGGTAAGCCTCTCTGGGGCTAACAAGCTAGCACGCTAATGACCTCCAGCTGTTCCACTCAGACGTTCTTCTCTCGCAGGTTTAGCCTGGTCGTCAGGCCAAAGGATACACCGCTTGCTTGTTGGAATTCTACTAAAGACTTTGCATCATATATTAACTTGTGTTCACTTCACTGCGAGTTTTGAGGCCGGGATTGACTGTGGAAGCTAGTGCTAACGATAGCCACACGGGGCGCCACTATCTTGCACCGATGTCACGTCATTACTTCATATATGTTTTGCCTTTTATGTTTTATTATATTGTGAATTATTACTGACTCAGGGTGAATGAGATGTGTTTTCTTTTGGGGAAAAAACTGTCTACTGAAGAAAAAAATTGAACATTTCTGTAGTTAGGGCACTGAGAACTTGTTTATGACCTTCTATCTATGGTTTTTAACATTATTAGAGCCCACTAGACATGAAATGGCACCCCTGTAGTCACCTTTACACTCCTATTACCCAATATAGTTGACATAATAAGAGAAAACAAGACACATAAGACGACCAGTCCAGGGTGTACCCCGAAGTCAGCTGAGATAGGCTCAAGCATACCCCCGCGACCCTAAACAGGAGAAGCGGCATAGAAAATGGATGGATGGAAGACACATAAGACATAAATATTAGCAATGCTTCGATATTATGCTGTGATTCCGATACCGATCATCCAATGAGGGAGATTGGCCAATTAACTGTACATTTTTCAATGTCCATCCATCCATTTTCTATGCCGCTTCTTCCTCATTAGGGTCGCGGGGGCATGCTGGAGCCTATCCCAGCTGACTTCGGGCGACAGGCGAGGTACACCCTGGACTGGTCGCCAGCCAATGACAGGGCACATATAGACAAACAAGCATTCACACTCACATTCATACCTATGGACAATTTAGAGTCGCCATTGAAGCTAACATGCATGTTTTTGGAATGTGGGAGGAAACCGGAGAAAACCCACGCGCACACGGGGAGAACATGCACACTCCACACAGAAATGCCCAAGGGAGAATCGAACCCTGGTCTTCCCGATCTCCAAGCTGTTACTGTGTTGGCCAACGTGCTAACCACTAGACCACCGTTCTGCCTATTTTTCAATGTATTTCTTGTAAAAAAATAAATAAATGTTTGGGCGGATAGTGTTTTTTTGCCTTTATTTGTGTGGAACAATTTTTGTACTATTTGACACATACCTGAATTTAATTTGATGCATGTGTTGGAGTAACACCAATAAATAAACTGTTCAAAAATTATTTTTTTCAATTCAAGATACCAAAATTAAGTATAATGAAACAAAAATAATAATAAAAATCTTTATTCAACAGAAATCTGTCCTGCTCAACTTAAAACAGAATAAATTCAGTGTCCAGGTCGCAGAGGTCTCCAACTTCCACCAGTACTTGTGTTTTATTTATGGCTGGCAACATTTCAATTGTACACTACTGTATTTACCAAGCACATCTCCACATCGTCTTTATGCTGTGTTCTGCTCATTTGTCATTACATAAAAGGCATAAAGTCTGAATTTAACAGTTATACAAGTAATATACGATAATAGTCATCCCTGTGATAGCATCACCATCATACAGCTGGACACACTATGTGCTTATACTCATTAAGCAACCACACACAAATAGTGGTTTGAGGAGAAGACATAATTAGTATAATGACACCAAAATAGTAACGTTCAGTGAAAAGGTTAGCGCGTGCCGCATGGACGTGATATCGACTTGTGGCTTCCCTGTGGGACAAAAAACGAGCTCCGAACGAACCGTGCTGCTCGTTTATCTTAAAAACAAAATTCTGTGGTAAAATCTCACATTTGGAGTCCAAAGACCAGAAGCTAGGCGGGTAACTCCAGCTAGCTGCCGCCATCGTACAGCACGGCCAGTGACAGACAGGCAAAGCGTGTAAACAGAGACGAAAGAAAAGGTTTGATAAGGGAGTGGTCAAAGACGCTGGCATGGCCTGTGTCAAGCTCAATATGAGACGCGTTATTTCCTTGGTAACCCTACGTGACAGCAGACGTGTAGGATTTGCCGCCGCATGTGCATCGTTTTTTGTGATGCACTTTGAAAGGCGGTTATCGGCAAAAGTCGATCGGGTGTTTCTCACGAAAATCGACCAATACTGATCGGTGGCCCATAGATCGGAACATCCCTAATAAACATAACAAAATATAACATAATATCGACTCAGAAGTCATCAAAGGATCCCTGACACGATTTATCAACTTTGCTTAAACATGTTATATATTGTTTGTGATTCTGTTCTACATTGTTCAGCTTTTGAAAGCAAACATTAAATTCGCAAAAATGACATTTAGAGTTCATGGCGCCACCCAGGACGAGCTATCTCTCGCTGTTCATCGGAGTACAATCACTCAGCTACACAAACATAGCGGTGCACGGGACAGAGGATGTTTACAGTGATCACAGCGAAGATTTCAGCCAAGTGTCAATAGTTTTCAAGCAGAAAAGAAGGGAGAAACATTTGGAGAACTGGACTTATTGATTGATTTATTTGAACATTCTTTTTTTTTTCTCACATTCTTTCACATCAGTATACCTCTCATATCACAATTCCAAATGTCCAAAAGCAGCAGGAAGAAGCAGATCTTATTCAATCCCTCCCCCTCTTTGTTTCACATCCAATAGCTAATACATGTCACAATTGCTAATGCATTTCACATCAAGTGCTGATACATTTGTTCATTTCCTTTTACTAGTTCTGAATAGCATGATAACATGGTAAAGCAATATAACAATGTGTCTTAAGCCTTAAGACATGGAGATGAAGATTTGGTCGCTTTCAAAACACAGAATGGTAAGTGTGAATTACTTATTGCTTATCCTTCAATTATTGCTTACAATCGTCTTCTTAATGAGCGTAAGGGGTCTTTATAGCCTACATAATGCTTTACAGCCTTGTCGCTATCGTGGAATAGTGTTAACAATGTATGTAAACAAGACATGGCTTGCTCTGTTCTGTGGCAACTTAGACGTCGCTCATATTGTCTTTTTTGTGTACCTTACCTGTGTACCCTTTTCAAAATGCGCTTATTGCGTACTTTCAAGCCAAACACTTCTTGTGAAGGTGTCCGTTCATAAGAGTCATCAGTGAAATGATCACTGCAAAGAACAGAACTCAAGGTGGGCGTCCGCCTGTCTCTCCTTCTCTGCCCTTGCTTTGGCCATTGTGGACTTAAACCTTCCTCCTTTGGAAAAGAAATCAAACTTGGGCACTCTGACATGTTTTGGCATGACTACTGTTTGTTTACTCTGCTTTAGCTGAGAGGTGTCACCCGGATGACGTCGCTTCCGGAACTGAGACCGAACAGCGAGCGCTAGCTCGTCATGGCTGGCACCATCAACTATAAATGCAAATTTACCGTTTGCTTTCAAAAATGGACCAATGTAGAACATAATTACAAACAATATATAACATATAAAGTTGATAAATCATGTCAGGGACCCTTTAAAGAGGCACACTTCCCTGACTAACCAGATGTTTCTCTGGACTATTTCCTGCAGATGTTAACTGCCGCCACGCTAATTAAGCGTTGTTTTTAGTAACAGGTGGTCATGTGACCCTCCCGGCAAACTCTGATTGGCCGCTCCTGCTCTCTCCACCAGCCCACAACCAGGTCAGCAGAGTGGCTTCTGGGTGAGGATGGATATTAGCAGGTCGCTGAGCGCACACACACATGCACACACGGGATGTCCCATTTGTTAGCACCAGGTTGGACCAGCTCCACTTTACGATCTGTTTGAACAAATTAGCAGCAGGTGCATGTTTATTAAAAGGTGTTTTTCATGCAACTAGCGAGTAAATAAAAAAAGGGTTTGTCAGGAGAACACCAGTGACTGTTCTTCATGAAGCAGACGGATATGAGAATAATAAAGATGGACATTTTTTTTTTTTTCAAGCCGATACCGATAATTTACTGCTTTTCAAGACTGCTAACTTTTCAAGACTGATAACGTATATCTTAAAAAAAAATGGATTTAACTGTAATATGTGCACACCTGAAGGTAAGAAGGACTCAAAGTTGGATGTGACAAAGTGTACCTGTACATTTGCCCTTACCAAATATTATGACACCACTACTAGTACAAACCGTGGGTTAAGTGGGTAACTGGCCAACAAAAGCCGGCATCTTCAACAATGGTGAAGGGCTGGTCATCCAGCGCCATCATTTCCACGGTGAAATCACTGATTGCTTTAGCCCTCCAGTCGTCTTTTCACACATAGCAGCGATAGTAGGGCCCCACGTTAACAGAATCGTGGAATTGGCCAATGAAAACGGAATCTACTGTTAAACGCGGAATCTCGTGGAAAGTGACACAACGTGAATGAAACGCTGTCATCGTAAGGAGAAGGAACGTTTGCCTGGGGAAGCGTTTCCCCAGCGAACCGCTCAATCGTGGCGGAATCTCTTCACAAACACTAGCCCGCCCCCACCCGGACTAAACATGTCGAACTGACGAGCTGAAAAACAGGCATAAGCTGTCAAAAAAACATGGAGACTCCTCACTTACGCAGCGTGAATGGAAGCTAGCCAGTTAGCTTACTTTAGCAGCGCATGCTAGTGCGACTGTGTGTGTGTGTGCGCGGGACTCCGGGTGTATGAGTGTGTTTACATCGTGTTGTGTTTTACCGCTTGTGAACTCATTCAATCCCAGCCATTTTTCAAAAGACAACCCCTTCAGTAGCGGCCATTTTAGACGATCTTGACTGGTCCTTCAAGGCGCACAGGATATTGTGTCCTGTGCTTATATAAACATGGAACCTACCAAAAGAAAGATAAGACTCCCGTCTTTCACCAGAAAAAAAGTCTGTTTCTACCTTTTTTCTGTTCTTTAGTAATCAGCAGTAGAACATAGGTAAGTTTCAGGAAAATATCAGTTCCCGACTAAAAAAGGAGAAAAACTGCTTTTTGTGAAAAGATACATTTCAAGCATAACTTTCACTTTAACACAAATTTTAACACACAGTTTTTTGCTTTTGTGACAGCTTAAGTATCTAAACAACTATACATTCACAAAAAAGGGTCTGTTTTACATCAAAATAACCATTTATTTGCAAATACAACACCATGAACTATTTACAATTTTCCCATTTGGAACTGGACTTTGTGCGTGGATGTGTGTGCGCATGCGTTAAAATTTCCCAACAATGCGTAACCCTCTGCACGCTGCACTCCTCCACGCGCTCTCACTTCCTCCTTGCTGCCATGTGTGATTCTTCAATTGAAATGATCCCTGCCCAGCTCTTATCAAACGTACTTCTGCTACCTTGTGCCCGTTTTTATAGATTAAAAGTGCTCTGAAATGTTATTGCATCACCTATTTTTGCCTCTAGTTCCAATAAACGTAAAAGATTGTTGTTGAGAATGGGTGTTCGGGATTATAAAAACATATAATACGTCTTTGGTATTGAACGAGTGAATGCTAACGAGCGCTTTACGATGCCCGCTGACGACGTGCAAGTTCAGAGTGAAATAAGGACTCGACGCTTGTTTGTTACTGCGGCCAGCTCGTCTTCACCGTCAGTAAACATTCTCAGCACACACAACACACTTCCACACTTCCTTATTTCTATAGCGTCAAATCACAACAACAGTTACACTATCTCATGGCCCTTTACACATGAAGGTCACACTCATAAACAAAAAATAGAGAAGCAACTGAAACCCCACATGAGCAAGAACCTGGCAACAGAGGCAAGGAAAAACTCCCTCTGAGGAAGAAACCCTGAACAGAACCTAGGTTCAGTGGGTCGACCGGTTTGCTTGAGATAAAAAAATAGAGAAGAAGGATGGTAGATCAAGCCAGAAAACAGGGGAGTCTTGACCTTCGCCCCTGTCTGCACAAATACAGATTTTTAAAAAAATGCATATTTTTCTATGCTTTTTGGCTTCTCATCCACACAAACATAGGCTTTTGTCCTTAAAACCTGAGATTTTGGGAAACTCCGGATTCAGCATACGCGTGTGCGTGGCGAAGACAGAGCTTTTGTCACGGTCTGGTGACGGGCCGGTTGCTGTTGGGAGCTTGACCCCCAGGATGCAGAGACGAGGCGGTAGCGTGCAAATAAAAATCTTTAATCACAGTGGTGAGCAGCAGCTGCAGATTTCTCCCAGCCGGAAGTGACGCCCGGACAGGAAGTGCGCACTCCTGTCCCGCGGAACCTGACAGCTTTTCGCTTGTTGCCGACAGAGGACGTAACAATTACGTGCCATTATTTCCACATTAGGTAAGTAGAATTTCATGTGTGCAATGGCAAACTTTTCAGCGTACTGAAATGACTTTTTGTTTGTATAAGAGTAAACATGCGCGTACTTTCGCTTTACATTGACAAACAAAGGCGCCATTATGGGCCTCGGCGGACGCTACTGCTACCGTTTTGCTCTTGGCCACAAAGCCAACGATGGAAATTTGGCACAAGACCCGATCGGACCTCCAGCTGGCGGGACAACTTCCACAAGCATTCGTTATTTTGGAAGCAATGATCACGTCACAGCTTTTTTTCTTGGTCGATAAAATGAACTAAGCTTCAGTGTGGTGCTAATCAACATCTGCTACATTGTAATAAAGAACATTTTCATCCATTTTCAATACATTTTGCTGCCAAATGTGATATAAACTACTGAAAAGTAGCACTGCTTCGCTAGCAGTCCACGTGTCGTCTCCTGCGAATCGCCATATTTGTTCACCACATTGTCATCGTTCTCCTATGTATGTAAAATTGGCAAAGAGTACATTTAGAATCCAAGAAGTGAACGAATGTATTGTAATTGATGTCAAACGGACCTTAATAGTCAAACATAAAGTGATGTAGGTGTTTACGTGTGCTTGAACAGGCTGCTTTCAGCTGAATTCATCATTTGTTCTTTGGGTGCATGTACAGTAAAGCTAAAATTGTAGAGCAGTATGTGCCCAAAATCTTATCCAGTGTTACTATTTCCCAGAGAGTAACACAAATTCTTCTATGCTCGCCTCAGGCCAAGCTCAAGCACTGGCGTGTCATGACCGTGAGCCCTGTATTGCAATGTTTAAGTGGCGGTTACGCTCGACATCAACAAACGCTGCTGCAGTGACTCACCTGCGTACGACCAGTCCATGTCCTCGCTGAACTTGCGCTGGTTCCGGTAAGTGTAACCTCCGACTGCAAGACACACACACATACACACAAAACACAAAGTCACATTGAAGAGAAGAATGACATAATCACTTTTCAGTGAAAACTTGACACACTGACACAAAACTCAATGAGCACACAAGAAAATAAAGCCAACACAAGCTAGCCAGACTACAAGTACTTATTGTGCCATTGACTGGCAAACATCATGTGTGCAGTACTGCCACCTACAGGACAAAGATGGGCAAAGATACACGAGCTAGCTAACTAGTCTTTGTTTAAAATCTATTATGGATTTTACTAGCCCTCTGGGGTCCCTTTAATTTCCCACCATTTCGGGTTCCGAGAGGACAAAAATGTCTGCTCCTAAAAAGAAAGTAATTGAGATCTCACGGTGTGGAAAAGGTTATAAAGCCATTTCCAAAGCTTTGGGACTCTAGCCAACCACAGAGAGAGCCATTATCCACAAATGCCCAAAACAAGGAACAGTGGTGAACCTTCCCAGGAGCGGCCGGCCGACCAAAATGACCCCAAGAGCGCAGAGACCAAGAGATCCAAGAGGTCACAAAAGACCCCACAACAACATCCAAAGAACCGCAGGCCTCACTTGCCTCAGTTAAGGTCAGTGTTCATGACTCCACCATAAGAAAGATGCTAGGCCATAATGGCCTGCATGGCAGAGTTCCAAGACCAAAACCACAAAAACAACATTCAAGCTCGTCTCAATTTTGCCAGAAAACATCTTGATGATCCCCAAGACCTTTGGGAAAATACTCTGTGGTCTGACCAGACAACTTTTTGGAAGGTGCGCTGGAAGAGACTCATTGCAAGTTATCACAAACGCTTGATTGCAGTTGTTGCTGCTAAGGGGGGCCAACCACTTATTAGCTTTAGGGGGCCATCACTTTTTCACACAGGGACATGCAGCTTTGGATTTTTTCTCCCTTAATAATAAAACGTTTCATTTAAAACTGCCTTTTGTGTTCAGTTGTGTTGTCATTGACTAACATTTACATTTGTTTGATGATCTGAAACATTTAAGTGTGACAAACATGCAAAAAAATAAGAACTCAGGAAGGGGGCAAACACTTTTTCACACCACTTTATGTTGTCTTTCAATATTTTTTGACTAATAATAGGCCATAATCAACCACGAAACAGTGCCCATTTGTCAATTATTTTTTGAAAAAGCGCGATACAGTGTAAAAGTGCTGTCCGTACGCCGATATACCCACTTATGGTGGATGAGACTCTGTGTGCTTTCTGTGGGAAAAACGATCTATTTTCAGAGAAAATGAAATAAAAATTTAAAAAAGTATTTTGTTGACCAAAAGTCTGCAAAAGCTGAATGGCAAATTTATAAAATGCTGCTGTCTGTATAAATAAATAAATAATAAACTTGTACAGTATGTAGTGTAAATATCACTGATAATGTCATGTACTGTTTCATAACCGGTGAGGAAGTATTGCTAGAATTGTCATCATAGTTACTTTGTGTTTGTGTATTCTGCTGGTCTGTGCATGTGTTTGTTGCTCTGTATAATTTATAAATCTCCAATTGTCTGGCTTCCACAGCAGGTCTTGGTCAAACTAGCAAAAACTAGCGAGGATGAAGTAATGAGTAATGAGTCTTGTGCATGTATTGATGTCAGCGCTGTGGTTTGGGTTGGTGGGTTCCAAGCATGATCTAAGTGTATTTGCGCTGTAATAAAACCTCTGTTTAAAGTAGTAGTAGCTTGCTAAAAGGAGTCACATGACACCTCGAGGAGCTGAGGTTATCTGTTGATAAAGTACAATTTGAATTTGTTGCAACAGCCAATCCTGTTAAGCTGTGCCCAGTCTGAGTCTGCAGGAAATTAGGAGATGAGACCCCCTCCCGGGCTGAGCTTGGGATGATAGCGCTGTAATCCAGGATTACATGATTGACAGTCTGCACACGGGCACTGCCCCCCCGGTGACCTCCTCTGGGGCCGACCACCAAAGACCTTCCGACAGGAAGTTGAGTTGTGGCCAGGAGCAGGTGCTTCATAGGCAAGCTGCCGCCACTCTCACAGCAGTGTGGGGGCGGGTGGTGTACAACAAAGACTTAGAATCCAGGGAAACCCAACCGTGAAAACCTTAGACCATGGCTCATTGGCTGTGAGCTTCAAACCGCTCCACTCCTGTAACAACCCCACTGAAGTGGATAAACAATGTCACTACTTGCCCTGGAAGACCTTATAAAACTCTTACTACACACCGGGGGAGGCACAGCGGCTGGAGAAAAATCAAGAAAACCATCTATTTCCAACCCAATTTGAGTTAAGTTTGAAGGCAAAATAAATTGTTTTTTTTAGTTAGCTAGGTAGTAGCATGCATTTCAAATTTGGGTGCCACTTATTCAAATTCAAATTCAGCCAAATAAATGCACAATGTTAGCAAATTTTGCATTGCTAGCAGGTTAAAATTAGCATGTTAGCTTTTGTCGTGAATAATTCGAAGTTACAAACTTATACAGACAGTGTTTTCATGTTCGGTGTTAGCAAGTTAACGTCAAGCATGTTAGCATTACTAGAACGCTTAAATTAGCATAGTCGATTTTTTTGCTATTTTCAAAAGTATAAACATACATAGACAGTGGTTTTGAGTTAGATGTTAACAGTTTGCGAGTTAGCATAGCTAACATGAGCATGATAGCATTTTAGCCCTTTTATTTTAAATCTTACATTGACACTTTGTGCTATCATGCTAGGTGTTAACATCCTAATTTCAGTCCGGCGTCAGCTCGTCAGCGCTAGGTGTTCGCATGCTACCTACAGCATTTCAGTACGTCAGGGTTCGGGTGCGGGATTCGACAGCGAGTGCAGCATGGCAGTTTGGCGTCAGCATTGCCAGCATTCACACGCAATTTCTCCCGAAAATTGCACATCTACAGTAAACTAGCAAATACAATACAACATACAGCATGCTAGTGAAGTTCTCTTGGAGATTAATAAAGTATCTGTCTAGTAAACAAGGCTGTGCACCATCTACCACCTTCTTCAGCTTAACCGAGGTCGGTTGGGGGGGCTTGCAGCCTAAGCGATAACTTGCAATGAGTCCCTTTCAGCGCTGTGGAGGAATTTTGTAGAATTGTTGTCATTCAGCCACATTGGAGGCTTTTTCAGCATGAAGCGCCTTTTTAAGGTCATGCCACAGCATCTCAATAGGATTCAGGTCAGGACTTGGACTAGACCACTCCAAAGTCTTCATCCATTCAGAGGTGGACTTGCTGGTGTGTTTTGGATCATTGTCCTGCTGCACAACCCAAGTTGCTTGAGGTCACCAACAGATGGCCGAACATTCTCATGCTTCCATTTATCACAGCAAGTCTTCCAGGTCCTGAAGACCATCACACTGCCACCACCATATTTTACTATGTGCCGAACATTCTCATGCTTCCATTTATCACAGCAAGTCTTCCAGGTCCTGAAGACCATCACACTACCACCACCATATTTTACTATGTGCCGAACATTCTCATGCTTCCATTTATCACAGCAAGTCTTCCAGGTCCTGAAGACCATCACACTGCCACCACCATATTTTACTATGTGCCGAACATTCTCATGCTTCCATTTATCACAGCAAGTCTTCCAGGTCCTGAAGACCATCACACTACCACCACCATATTTTACTATGTGCCGAACATTCTCATGCTTCCATTTATCACAGCAAGTCTTCCAGGTCCTGAAGACCATCACACTACCACCACCATATTTTACTATGTGCTGAACATTCTCATGCTTCCATTTATCACAGCAAGTCTTCCAGGTCCTGAAGACCATCACACTACCACCACCATATTTTACTATTGGTAATGATGTTCTTTTTCTGAAATGCTAGATGTAATGGGACACACACCTTCCATAAAGCTCAATTTTTGTCTTGTCAGACCACAGAGTATTTTCCCAAGAACTTAGGGATCATCAAGATGTTTTCTGGCAAAATTGAGACGAGCCTTAATGTTATTTTTGTTCAGCAGTGGTTTTGGTCTTGGAACTCTGCCATGCAGGCCGTTTTTGCCCAGAGTCTTTCTTATGGTGGAGTCATGAACACTGACCTTAACTGAGGCATGTGAGGCCTGCAGTTCTTTGGATGTTGTTGTGGGGTCTTTTGTGACCTCTCGGATGAGTCTTGCGCTCTTGGGGTCATTTTGGGTAGCCACTCCTGGGAAGGTTCACCGCTGTTCCATATTTTGGCCATTTGAGGATAATGGCTCTCACTGTGGTTGTCTGGAGTCCCAAAACTATAGAAATGGCTTTAAAACCGTTTCCACTTGAACCCAGGTGTGATCAGCCACAGTTAAGTTATGTCTTAAAAGGGGATCAATCACTTTTTCACACAGGGCAATGTAGATTGGATTTTTTTTTCTCCCTTAATAATAAAACGTTTCATTTAAAAACCGTTTTGTGTAGTTGTGTCGTCATTGACTAATATTTAAATTATTTTGATGATCTGAAACATTTACGTGTGACAAACATGCAAAAAAATAACATTTTTGTTTGAACATGCATCCAAGTTAGAATGGAATACATCACACAGGAACACGTATTATTAAATCCTTCCCCCGTCCGTTTCACATCACTACAGCAATACATTTATTCACTTCCTGTATTTATTTTTAATACATTAAAAAGTGTTAAGACCATCACACTACCACCACCATATTTTACCATGTATGTGGTAATATAACTGTCAAGGTTTTTCACCAATCACATTAAATAATAACCATATATAATAATCAGTATCATGATAAATAAATAATCATCAATACAAATAGACACAACAGAAGAAGTCCAAGACTCTTCTTCCTTGTATTTTGCAAACATCAACTGCTGGTATTGTTTCTTCCATAGCTTTGTTCCATAGCTTGCGTTAGGGTAGCTAATTCTGTGGCGACGCCATCCCGTCACGTTCTGCAGACGAAGCTCACCAAGTGTTTCTGCCGTCAATGCAGTCCAGCCAAAGTGAAACCCAGCAGAGAACGCTGAGGTGTCGTCTTTGTCAGGTGTGAAGAATGCTTCCAAATGGAACTAAGCCCTCCGATGAGGTCATACCCCCCACCACCACATTCCCATGATTCACTGCATGAGAAAGACAAAGTCCCAGCAGCCACCGTCCTGCAGAAAGACGCAATAAAAGAAAGAAAGACTCCTTGATACCATGGTGGCCCTCCACTACGCGACTCAAACGGTGCCGTGGTCTTCCTTTGTTGTTTGGGCTCTCCCCTCGACACGTCTGCCTTTAATTCAGCAGCCCTGAGTCAGCGGCAAGGTCGGGAATCCTTGTTGAAAAGGTCGGCTGTCCACTAGGAGGCAAAGATGTTATGGCCTCCTGGTCCCTGGCGTCAGTTCAAGTCCACAGATGGTGTCTCTTCCGTGCAAGGACGACGTGATCCGCGCTAGCGCAGGGCAAATTGGATTCACGTTCACTTCAAACGCCGCGGCTTTGAGTTACACGCCACGGCGGCGCTAACACAATGGCCGACATGGCGTTGGGTTGCAAACGCTCTCGTGTGCGACGCCAATGGAAGACAACACCTGTCCGACGGGACATGAGGCTCGACGGACCATCAGGACTTTTTTTTCATCAAAGATGTTGCGGACATCACCAATATCCCTGCAGGAGGCACACTGTGATGTGCAGACCGATACCGAAATATCGATACCTCCGATATCAGACCCTTACACTCTCAAATCAATAAATATAGCGAAGGTTGGACAACACCACTACCTCAATATCCTCCAGAGTTTAAAATAAATAGTAAGTATTGGCAAGTATTGATATCGGCCAACATCAGTCACAATGAACTTACCATATTCATAGAAATGGCGGGGGCGGGGGGGACACCATTCCACATACCATTCTTATTCACAGTGTCTTTAAAGAAAAGACCTAAAAATGACATCTCACGGCAACGAAATCTGTAGATAACAACAGACAAGACCCTAGCAACAAATAACCTGAATAACCAACAACTATGTGAGCCCTAAACGTGTAACCTAGCGGCCATTTACAACAACGGCACGGCAAAGCACGCTGGCAAACAGGAAGCGCTGCTGTCAAAACCATACACGCAGACGCCGCATCGAGTGCTGAGCCTTACAGTATGTCAACGTCGCTGCCATATTGGATGTGGCAAGGCTGCGCTGTGAGTGAATACAAGGAAATGTAGGCCTACTTACAAAGACATTTGAAGCGCCTTTCTACAAAGACATTTACATTCATGCCTCTCGTTGATACATTCACACACACACTAATATACGCACTTGGGAAACAGTTCGGCACCGAAAACAATGTATTTCATCTTCTCAGATGGCAAAGATAAGAACTTTATTGATCCTGCACAGTAGTAATTCACATTACATCAGCTATAGAGCACAAAGTAGTGGCCAAAAACCATACACTGTATATATATATATAGTAGTTTTAATGCAATAATACAAGAATGGAAAATAAGAACCTAAAATTTATTCATCAAAATAAGAATCAAGTATTTTAAACGATACCCCTTTAACTAAAAATAAATTAAATCTTTTCAAAAATAACATAAATCAAGGCACAGGAAACACAAATGTATTGTTATATCAAATATGTAATACATGAATGATGTACTCCGGGATGGGTGGAGTCGCGTCGGGTGATGGGGCGGGGTGGCCGTCCAGGGGGCGGCGTTGGTTGACCTCCGGGGTGGTGGGTGTGCGGGGTGCTGCATCCTGCGGGTGCCGCTTGCCTACTGCTGCTGGGGGGGCCCGTGTGCGGCTGGTGGCGCTGGCTCTCCCTCGCCTCCTTTGCCTCTGGGGGTGGGGCGGGGTCTGCCCTGGGCCCTCCTGCTCGGCTGCCGCGTGGGGTCGTCCGGTGTGGGGTGTGGGGGCCGGCCTCTCCCCCTGGTGGGGGCGCAGGTGCTTGAGCCCAGCTGCACCTGCGGAGCTATCTCCCCCTTTGGGGTGCCCTTTTCTTTTTTTTTCTTTTTTAAATTAATTTATTACTTATTTTATTTTATTTTACTGATGTGTGTGTTGTATATGTGACAGGTGGGAGCTGCTTGTTGTCCTCCAGCGCCTGTGGCTGTCCCCCGGGTGACTGGGAACGCGGAGGTGGGGGTCGCAGATGTGCGACCATGTTGGGGTTGGGGTGGGGGGTGCATGGTGCTGGGGTGGGGGGATCCCTTGTTTTCTCCCTTCAGGGACGGGGTCGCTGTGGTTTGGTGGGCGGGGGCTGTGGGGGCCGCGGGCGGGTGGGCGTGTGGGTGCGCGTGTGGGCGGGCGGCGTGGTGTTCTGCGTGGCGCTGGCCGGAATCGGCAGGGGGATGCTTGCTCCGGGGTTGGGCGGTCGGGGTGGCTTTGGTCGGGGGGCTTGGGGGTGGGGCTGCTACTTGCTGGTGTCTGGCTGGTCTCTGCTTCCTGGCTGGCAGTTGTCTCCCTCCCTCCGGGGTTTCTCCCTTGGCCGGTTGGTGGATAGGCGGGGCATGGGGTGGTGGCCGGTCTGTGGCGTGGCAGGGGGCGTTTGCTTGAGCGCCGGGCGGGGGGTTGCTCATCTCGTGGGCCCTGTCGCGTGCTACTTGCTTCTCTGTCCCTTCCTGGCGCCTCTGGCTTGCGAGCTTGTGGGGTCCGGTGCTCTTGTGGTCTCCATAGTGTTGCTCCCTTGCCGGCCGTGGTGGTATGCGGGGGGTGCGTGGGCGCGGTTCCCGCTGTTCTGGTGGCGGTCGGATCTGCCTTGGGGCGTGTGGCTGGTCCGTGGTGTTTGGCGGTTTGGGGGTGGCGCTGTGGACACTACCTGTGGGGCTCCGGTGTTGGTTGGCACTGGGGGTATCGCCTCTGGAGGGTTGGGTGGGAGGACTGGGCATCCTGGCGGGCCGGCTAGGGCCTGTGGTGTGTCCTGGGCCTGTGGCTCGCCTAAGCCTGGGCTGTGGTGGGTGGCCAGTCAGTCATGTGTCCTTGGTCCCCCCCTGCTCGGTTTGGCCAGCGTTGGGGTGTGGGCATGTGGGGCCCCCGTCCTTCCTGTTCCACTGCACCACCTCACATACATATAGGACTTTGGGGGGTGGCCTACGGTCGGGCGTGGTAGGGGAGGGGAGTTGCCTTGCGGGACTCCTTTGCCCCTGCCATGCCACTGACCTGTTGGCCCCCAATTTTAACCGCACAGTAGACACTTAGGGTTTGGGGGTACTGGTCAGGTGAGGGGCCTACCGAGCAGCAGCTGTCCCCCGATTTTAATTGCATTATTATCATCCACATACACCCCTATCATATACATGCACACAGATACACCCCTCAGGGACACAGAGACCAGCTCTTCATAGCTATCCTCTTTTATTTTATTTTATTTATTTATTTGTTTAATTGCATAATAGACACAATAACACCTTATCACATACACGGGTGGGGCGGACTGGATTGGGGCCGGGCCTGCTGGGGGGTTGTGCTCTGCCGGGCCCTTGGGCGTTTGTCGCCGCTGCTCTTTGTGCTCTGCTGGGTCGTTGTCTGTGTCCTCGCGTCCCCCGGTCTGTCTGCGGTCTTGTCGGGGGTGGGGCTCCGGTGCGCGGGTGGTGCGCTGTCAGCTCTGGTGGCTGGTGGGGTCCGTCGGCTGGTCTGCTGCTGGTCTTGGGGTGTGGTGCTCCCGCTCCCTCTCCGGGGTTTGCTGCCCTGCGGGTGTCGGCTGGCGCTGTGTGGTGGTTCACCTGGCTGCTTGCCCGTTTGCCCGCCCGTGTGCTCATTTGCCCGCTTTCCTCCTCGCCGGCTCCTCTGTCTGCCTTGCTGGCGGCGTCCTACCGTTGGGAGGGTGTGGCCTGGTGTCTTCCTGCTTCCCGCCGGTCCACGCTCTCCGCGCCTGGGTTCTGGATTGTATGTCTGGGACCCCGGGGTCTCCGGCTCCGCTGCTCCTTGGGTTACCAATGGGGGATAGAGCGAGGCTTCCGGGTGTCAGGCAGTTGACCAATGTGTGTGTGTGCACGTGTGTGTGTGGGCGTGTGTGTGTGCATGTGCGCTCCCGCGTGTGTGTGTGTTTGTGTGTGCGCATGTGTGTGTGCACATGTGTGCGTGCGTAGGAGTGTGTATGTGCGTGCATATGTGTGCTTTTATTTATTTATTTATTTATTTATTTTTGTTATTTATTTTTGGGGGGGGGGCATACAGGGGTTTGCTCTGTGGGGTTGGGTTCTGGGTGATACATCTCTGCCCCCGTGCCTTTGTTGGGTGGGTGGGGGGTGTGCCTCCTGCATCCCTGGGCGGGGCGGTCCTGCGTCGGGGGTCGGGCGGGTGCTGGCCCGGGGCGGGCCGGGCTCCATTCCCTGGGGATGGGGGTGGCGGTGGGGCGGGATTGGCGCTTCCGCCGTGGGCGGGCTTCTTTCCGGTTGTGGGGGCGTCTCTGGGCCTGCTGGTGTGTGGCCCCCGGTACTCGTCTGCCTTTGTGGGGTGTGATCTCTCGCTGGTCTCAGGGGTTGGCAGTCCTCCGGCCCGCCGGCGCCCTGTCTTTGGCTGGGATTACCTCTCTGCGGCCCCTTGCTGGTCTTCCCGGGAGAGGGCTCTCTGGGCTGGCTCTTGGGGCACCTATCTTTGTGCTGCCTGCCCCTGTGGGCCTGGTGGCCTTCTGGCGGCGGGGGCTCGGCCTGGGTATTTGGGGCGGAGCTCTCTGGGAGGTGAAGGGCGGCCCCTTTCATTTCATGCATTCTCAGTGACAATTACACGCCCACACATTCTTGCACCTTTTATATATATGAAGTCTTCCCACATACAGAGATACCTGTACATATGCACACTCACAGTACATACGTACTTCCCCACATTACTCAGAGTTAACCAGGGTGTTTTATAAGTGACTCTTGTTAAAATACTTCTTTAGCATGGGGATGTTTCCATCGTCTTATGACATCCACTACGACTGACCTTCGTCGTGGCGCAAACGTAAACGTCATATCCGGTTACGTGTAGCATACATCAACAAATAGAATAAAACACATAAAATGCAGTTATATTTCAACCCAGTTGAACCGATTTGCTTTCCGGGTACGTATCGCGCAATGACATAGGCTGCAGATGGGAAGGTCTTCTTCTTTGGTTTTACTGCGGTTGGCATCCATTACTTTGGTGCATGATTGCCCCCTTTCAGTTGTTTCTTAGCTGCGGTCACAGCCTCACTCGTGACACACACAAACACATACTTCCTTCCCCAGAAAAGGTGTCTTTCTGTGTTCTCTCTGTCCGCATGCTTTGCCAAATTTGACTCATCTTACGCTTGATCATGCGTTTCACCTGTCTTGCTTATGCTTACTTGCATTTCAAATTTCAACCATAGTTGCCCTCAGCGCCCTCTTTGCCAACTTTGCCTTTCATTTCCCTGCACCCCTACATGCGCTGGCACCCAAACAAATGTATTCTTATAATTAGAATATTTTTTGCTGACTTTTAAGATTATAATGAGTCCTAAAATAGGCAAGTTGTTCTTCATCAGTTAGATTTGAGCCAAATGTTCTTATTACAAGGTAAGAAGGAAGCCAAATGCTCTTATAAGATTCTTAACTTGAGATAAAATTGGCTTTTATGAGGCTGGATTTAAGCAAGAAGCTCTTGCATATATTCTAGGTGTAGGAGTATTATTATATTATTAGTATTATTATATTTTAGAGCCTCCAATTAGCCTGTCATGCATATGGAAGGAAGTCAGTCCACAGGGTTTAGCATGTGTCAGAACGGGGGTTTCAACCCAAGTTGCTTGAGTGTGGGGTTAACATACTAACTACTCGGCCACGATGCCGCTAAGAGTGTTCCAGTTAGTTATGTTGGTTACTTCTTTTCAACAAGCATGAAGTAAATGATATGGATCGAACTTTTTTATGTAAAAAGGAAAGAGTGTGATTCTATCTAAGATTCATTAATTTAGGAAATCCTGTTGTCATAAACACTATCAGAAATCTTTTTTGGCATGATTTGCATGTAAATTCACTGGTATTTACACTTATAAGGTGGATAAAAAGAGAGTGCCATATTTTCACGACCATAAGGCGCACCGTATTAAAAGGCGCAGTCTCAGTTACAGGTGCTATTTCTGTATTTAACACATACACAAGGCGCACCGTAGCGCAGGTATGCACGCTAAAACATACCGTGTCTCTCAGAAGTCAGTGAGGAAGCGACAATGCTGTATTTCTTTAGACAGCTGAAGAGCAGAACTCTCATTCAGTTTATCAAACCCTCTTGAAATCAGGAAGGTCATCACTCAACACAACAGTCTCAGTCATGGTGCACAACTAAAAACATCACACAGCAACACAAAACACTACCGCTATTTGTGCAGAACAATAACTAACAACTATGTAGCTCAAACTTGTAACTTTAAGAGCATTTGCACTAAAACACGACCGCAAAGCACCCTGGGGAACAGGAAGTGCTCCCAGCTGCAATACGCTAGCATGCATGCTATTGTATGTTTTTAAAAAGCCAGCTGGAGCAAAACTGAGTTGGGTTGTACTTTATTGAAGTATTTAACAATGTAATATAATGTAATATTTTCTTGAACCAAGTTGACTCATTTTACACAGATTTTATGACTAGATTTAACTTAATACATCATGTAAATTTATACAATTATTAAACTTGATTGAAGAAAATATGACTCTCTTTTTATCTACTTTATAACTGTAAAAACTAGTGAATTCACATGCAAAAAGGATTTCTGATAGTGTAGGATTTCCTAAATGAAGTTTGCTTGAAGTAAGAAAAGTTCATCCAATTTGGGCTTCTTTCAGGTTTGGCTGTTTTTGCAGTGTAGATATATTTTCTGGGTGTGAGTCCGATCTAAAGTTTTATTCTTAATTTAAGACAAATATTTATTCATTTGTACTCCTTCTATTTCCAGCTCCTTTGCTATCCTATTACCTATTTTGGCAAAATGCTTGCTGGTGCTCTTCCCATTCTCCCAGCTTCCCTGTACTACATCACATGCTGGGCGATTGGCTCTATGTCCCCTCAAATTCACCCAATAATAAGCCATCAGTTGCCGCCTCCTCATCTCCAGTGGCATTTCTCCAGTCTACCAGGATGAGAGGAATCGGTGCGGACTTCAACGCTCCACAACAGACAGTAATGCTTAGGTGAGTTTTCAGACATAACCTCCGGTTGCCTTTCACAATAAGAACACATTTAAACGGTAGATAAACGCATTTATACACTCAAATAACAATAATATAGCTTCATATAGCTCTTCAGGAGGCGGAGCACTCAGTGTGAAGGACGAAGTGACCAGATCAGGGACATCAACGTCACACGCCGGTGGCTGGGGGTATACATGCTGCAGTTCTACTGGGAAAAGACTGAATGGGTCCAATAGATTCCATGGAGCCCTGCTGGTGACCATGGCTGTGTGAGTGCGTCCAGTCCAGTGCTCCGGTCCGTGGAAGCCCCACCGTCTCCTGCCGTGCTCCGAATAAGAGGATTAGCCCACACCCCGTTGCCTCCAAGGTCGGGTGGGCCTATTGATGTGTTGAATGGTTTTATTAATTTACTTATTTTCGTTTATTATTATTTAAAAACACCATTTTTACCTATGGTACTTCATATGAGTTTGTCATTTGTTTTTCTCTTGTTTTATATTATCTTGGCTACATTGTAAATCACCAAGAAATATTAAATTATTCGTTCATTTAAATTTTTGATTTATGCAAATTAATCATTGATTTAATTCATAAATTAAATCGTAAAAAATACACTACTTTTAAAAAAATGTACCAGACACATGAGGTGAATTTGCAACGTATCGGATCGGTATCGCCAATACCAGCCTGGATTTTACTCTATCGGATCACAAACTGAATCAGTGGTATCCCACATCACTAGTCGCTGCGCCTCAATGCATTGCATATGTATTGGATTCGTTTAATTGCCCTCCCTTGGTTCTTTTTGGCTCAAAAGTGTTGCCTTCATGTGCAGCTTGTAAATCTGGCTTCCTGACGCAGGTCGTCATCAGTTACATGTCAGCCAGTGGGACCAAATCAGCCTCAAAGGGTAAAGTGTGTCGGCATATTTGCAAATCTCCTTTTCTATATTGTATATTGCAATAGAAGGGATGATGGAATTTGAAAGCTTTAAAAAAAAACAAATCCTGGCCAAGTTCTATACAATTAGCCTTAAACATTAAGGTTATGTGAGGACGTTTGGTGCCTTAAGGGTTAATTAAAGATGATTGACATATTCCAGGAGGCAGACTGCGCAAACACTGGAACTAAAGAGCTGGAATGTTTCACATCTTGGAGGTGTGGTGAGCAGAAAGGGAGAAGAAGAAGAAGACAGCAGCTTGTAATCATCATTAAATAAAACCGTCATGGCTGCCTGGATGGTCTCAGTGCAATATCAGCCCTGCAGTATCCCTTTGGTTTGTGTCAGCTCAATGACGTCCAGCCTCCCTCCCCAGCAGTGATTCATCCCTCTGCTAATTGTTTACACACTGGAGGACCTCCGACGGCAAATCAAAGCGCCTCATCACATCCAAAAGTCCACCGGACCATAAAAAAAAATCCACCACGGTACCACGGCTGTAAAGCTGCCACCCATGGATCAGCCGCTCCCGTCTTTTCACTATAAATGGACACGGAGCAGAGCTCTGCAGGCTGACTGGGTCGGCCCTAAAAGGAGGCCGGGCGCTGATTTCATGGGGAATGTCTTCTCCTGGAAAGCCAGAAGACACAAACACTTCAGCAGTGCACCCAAATGAGGAGCATGGAAAAGTTGTTTGTGTCATTGTTGACTTGAATGTGGACCAATCAACCACTGGGAGACCGTCTAAATAAGTGCTGGCACGGGTGTGTTGTGATGAGAAGATATTGAAGGTGCCGCAAGGCATGCTGGGAGCCTGCATCACTCCCGGCATGCCTTGTGGCACTTGTTTTGTAACAAGTTGCTAAAGTTACACATTTGGAGTTGACATCGTTGTTTATTACTCCCCATAGTCGTAGTTGCCCTCTGTGCATTTACTTACCGTCGTTTTTGTGTTGGCACAGTGATTGTAGTTAGCATTATGTCTCCTGGCGCCCTTCCTGAAAATGGGCCTCATTCCCGAACATCTTCTTAAAAGTCTTCTTAAGAAGTGTACTTAAGAAGGCGCGGGTTGGAAACTGCGCCACATTCACGACACGTTCTTAAGTAGGGATAATCGTTCGCACCGGTGTTCTTAGGTTGATGAATGCCAACTGCGATGCCCGTGCATGTGAGGCCTAATTTGCATAGGTCACCGCCTATTATTTCCTATATAAGGTCAAAAATGTGCCGTACACAACAGGCAGCTGGAGGCGGAGATGGCAACGCGCAAGGGCAAGACTGAGGAGCAGCTGGACAACAAACAGAAGAAAAACTTCAATTCTACTGAAATAGAGGTGCTTTTACAAGGAGTGAGCCAACACAAGACCACCTTATTTTCACGTGTATCCACCGGTCATCAGGCCATCCAAAAAGAGCCAGCATGGAGCACCATTGCAGGAAACAAAAATGCCGTTTCCACGGAGAAACGCACCACCGCAGAGGTTAAAAAGAAGTGTTTTGACTTAAAATAGACTCAAAAAAAAGATTAGACTGCACCGGAGGGATCTGGAGGAAACGGGAGGTGGGCCATCAATCAGAAACCAAACCATTTCGGAAACTCTAGAAAATATTTACACAATCATGATGGAAAAATAAAGTCAAAATACATAGTTTGTGTGTGACAATGTATTTTTTCCGTGGTTACATTTGATTAGACGCTGCCTAATTAATTCAGCAGCCCCGTGCTCTGGCTCAAGAAGTGGCTGGGGGCGCATGTCGTTATCTGGGGGTGCTACGTGCACAATAGACACACCACGTTTCATTGCGATGTTATTCTGATGATCATGAACACCTGCAAGAACAGAGAGGGAAGCCTGAAGCCTGAAGCGGGACATCAAATATTGGTGGCTTTCAGCAAATAAATCTAATGGTCCCTTTACATTCTCTCTCTGCGCAGCGCACGTCCAGCCAGGTACTTTTTTTGGATGAATTGGGATTTGAATATATATTTATCCATGGAGTATATTTTAGTTGTTTTGATGATAAATCATTGTTGGGATATTTTATTTGCACTACATTTTTGGGGATCAGGTTGCAAAATCCATCATGAGGGCGATTGAGCATTGAAAGTGCAAGCTTTGCTTGTGTGTAAGAGTCCTCCTGAGCGTTCGTAGAATTTGTTCTTAGATCTAAGAACTGTGAGTTAAGAACACGTTTCGTGAATGCCAAAAATCTTCGTAAGAAGGCTTTAAGAAGAACGTTTCATGAATGAGGCCCAATAATTCTAGTTTTACATGCAATGACAATGACGCAAAAATAATTGTAAATGACAAATGAATGGACAACTCAACATTCAACATCCTTTTACCTAGTTTTGTTGGAAACCCCCCCCACCCACAAAACCATCAATTAATAAAATAACTAGGGATGTCCGATAATATCGGATACCAATATGATCAGTCCAGTATTAGCATAAAAATGGAGTATTGGTCAATATCGGTATAGTTTTTTTCCGTATGATTTCCGAGTTAACGGAATGGTGGACAGAATCGCGTAAAAAAAAAACGGAATTTACTGTTTAATGCGGACATACTGTGAATGAATGTGGTCATTGTGAGGAGAACAAAAGTTTGTGTGTGTGTGTGGGAGGGGGTGCAAGTAACATGAGATTTCGTCTTGGCGGTATTTTGGACATGAACAGGCGAATGCAAGCCATGGCAAAATTTTAGCAAAAAATTTTGGTTGTTAAGCGGAAAACACGCTAACCGGGGTGCACGTTAGCCAAGGTACCACTGTATATCCAATAAGAAGACAAAATTAAGCTAACAAGAAATTCTCCCAGTGCTGAGTCTATATTATGTCTTATTTACATCTTATATGTCTTATTTTCTCTTATTAAGTCCACTATACTGGGTAATAGGAGTGTAAAGGTGACTATAGGGGTGTTATTCCATGTCTAGAGGGCTCTAATCATGTTAAAAAATGTATTTAAAAGATTGTAAAGTTTTTTATGTCTTAATTTCTCTTCTTATGTCTACTATATTGGGTAATAGGAGTGTAAAGGTGACTATAGGGGTGTTATTCCATGTCTAGAGGGCTCTGATCATGTTAAAAATGTATTTAGAAGATTGTAACTTTTTTATGTCTTATTTTCTCTTATTAAGTCCACTATATTGGGTAATAGGAGTGTAAAGGTGACTATAGGGGTGTTATTTCATGTCTAGATGTTACAAAATGTATTTGGGGGGGGGTGGTTGGGGGTGGTTGGTCCATATGGATGTGTATGTTTTGGTTAATGTTGACTTAAAGGGTCCCTGACATGATTTACCAAGTTTTCTTAAATATGTTATATATTGTATATAACTATGTTCTAAATTGTTCAATTTTTTAAAGCGAATGATAGTGCAAAAATTACATTTATAGTTCATGGTGCCACCCATGACAAGCTAGCTGTTCAGTCTCTTTTTCCGCAAGTGACGCCTATCGGAGTACTATCACTCAGCTACACAAACATAGGGTGTACGAGACACAGGCTGTTTACAGTGATTATAGCAAAGATTTGAGTGATATGTCAATATTTTTTGAGGAGAAAAGGAGGGAGAAACATTTGGAGATGAAATAGAGAACCTGCAGAACATGGACTTCAAGCCCTAAGACATGGAGATGACGATCGGTCGCCTTCAAAACACAGAATGGGAAGTGTAAATGACTCTGGAGTTGCTTATCCTTCACTTAAAGTTAATTAAAGTCCCAAAGGAGACTGTACTTCCTGAGAAGACTTAGGAAATTTGGCATGTCCACCACAATCCTGAGTTGCTTCTACAGATGCACTATGGAAAGTGTCCTTACCGCCTCCATCACTGTTTGGTACGGTAATTGCACAAAACGAGATAGGAAAGCACTCCAGCGGGTGATCAAGACCTCACAGAACATTGTTGGGGCAGCCCTCCCCTCACTGCAAGACATTTATAAAACTAGAGTCCTACGAAGAACACACAACCTCATCAAGGACAGCACACATCCACAACACTCATTATTCACACTCCTACCGTCAGGCAGACGCTACAGGAGTTTGAAGTCCAGGACCACAAGGCTGGCAAACAGCTTTTACCCACAGGCCATCAGGCTTCTCAACGAAGCACTCACACACGCCGCACGCAACACACGCACACACTCATAGCACTTTTTATTTATTTATTTATTTATTTATTTGTATTATTTATTTGTATTAATGTCTCTTCTGTTGTTGTTGCTGTTTCTGATGTTCTTATTCATTTTCTTGTGTTTTTCTTTCCTTTCTTTTCTTGGGAGAATGAACAGAATAAGAATTTCATTGCACAGCAGAACTACCTGTTTTACTGTGCATATGACAATAAAACTCTTGAATCTTGAATTATTGTATTAAATCACTTCTTAATGAGTGTCAAGGGGTCTGTATAGCCTGATTTTTTTCAGATTTTGTCGCCATCACAGTCGCTGCACCCGCCACACCCAGTAAACGTACATATCGCTGTGAAAAGATGTTTATATAACATGTATAACGCTTTACAGCCTTGTCGCTACCATGGAATAGTGCTTTGGCGACATGATGTAAACAAGACGTGTCTTACTCTGTTCTGTGGCAACTTTGACGTCGTTCTTGTCTTATTTTCCTGTGTATTGGTGGAATAGCATCCTTTTTCGAAATGTGTTCATACCGTACGTTCAAGCCAAATGCTTCTTGTAAAGGTATTCCTCCATAGCAGTCATCAGTGAAATGATCACTGCAAAGAACAGAACTCCAGGTGGGCGTACATTTGTCGCTCATTCTCTGCACTTGCTTTGTCCACTGTTGTCTTAAAGCTTCCTCTTTTGGAAAACAAAACAAACTTACAGTATCACTCGGATACTATGAACATCCAGCAGCAACACAACATTTTTGCATGACTACCATTTTGATGAAAAACATACTGAACCAAGTCGACCATCTACCTCGAGAAGCGTTTGTTTACTCTGCTTTTGAAGTTTGTGACAACACGCTGAGAAGCGAGTGATGCATGTGTGTGTGAGATTCTGCAGGACACCACTGAGTTCACGCTGAGGGCCGTGAGACGGCGTGGAGTAGAGAGCTGGCCCTCTTCAACTCAAACACTGATCCGCCTGTCCAGTTGCTGTCAATCAACCAGAACACTTTCATTACAACGATAATGACTGATAGATTTGTCACCGTGTGAAACAAAAGACCGTCCTTCACATGTCCTGGCTTGTCCCAGCAGGACGCCATTGGTGACAGCAGCAGATAGCTTTTTTTTCTTCACCTGCATGAGTACCCCGTGCCACTCATGAGCAAGCCAACATCACTGACACGCTAACATCATTAACACGCCAACGTTTGTCGACGCCGCCTTTGGGGGAAAGGGAACTATTTTAAGATACGACCTAATTGGAAGGAACAGCGGGGAACAATATGGATTTGTCCTTCGGTAACTTTGACACACTTATGTTAATGAAGTGGTCTGATGAGAGCACATCATCATCATCATCATTATCAACTTCACTTTCAACCACCAAACTAGTTTTGCTCTTATTTTCTTATGTCTACTATATTGGGTAATAGGAATGTGAAGGTGACAATTAGAGTGTTATTTCATGTCTCGAGGGCTCTCATAATGTCAAAACCCCTATTTAGAAGGTCATAAACAGGTTTTCTATGTTTTATATTTAGTATTTTCTGTTATTATGGCCACTATATTGGGTAATAGGAGTGTAAAGGTGACTATAGGAGTGTTATTTCATGTCTAGAGGGCTCTCATAATGTCAAAACCCCTATTTAGAAGGCCAAAAACAGGTTTTCTATGTTTTATATTTAGTATTTTCTGTTATTATGGCCACTATATTGGGTAATTAGGCGTGTAAAGGTGACTATAGGGGTGTTATTCATGTCTAGAGGGCTCTAATAATGTTTAAAAGTATATTTAGATGGCCATAAGCAGGTTAACTATGTCTTATATATCTTATTTTCTCTTATTATGTCCACTATATTGGGTAATAGGAGTGTAAAGGTGACTATAGGAGTATTATTTCATGTCTAGAGGGCTCTAATAATGTCAAAACCCCTATGTGAAGGTCATAAACAGGTTTTCTATGTTTTATATTTTGTATTTTCTGTTATTATGGCCACTATATTGGGTAATTAGGCGTGTAAAGGTGACTATAGGGGTGTTATCCATGTCTAGAGGGCTCTAATAATGTTTAAAAGTATATTTAGAAGGCCATAAGCAGGTTAACTATGTCTTATATATCTTATTTTCTCTTATTATGGCCACTATATTGGGTAATTAGGTGTGTAATGGTGACTATAGGGGTGTTATTCATGTCTAGAGGCCTTTAATAATGTTTAATAATGTTCTTGTTATGTCCACTATACACTAGGTCCCCAACTTACGAATATACTAGCGAACACTCGCGGATACGAACACAAGCCGACTGGTCTATATTTTATTTTATTTTGCCTTGTAGTTGCTCAATCAGTATTGATACTGCTTCTCTACATGCTTGACCAGTAGAGGGCACCGTGACACTGATAATGGGACCAACAGAGGAAGAGTTAGACGCTGGGGAGGTAAAGCTAAATGGAAAGCTAAATTGTTCAACCCGGACAGAGCGTGTGATTAAAGTTTATGAAGAGTTAATAGGCCTGCTTAATTCTACACCACCCACAGAACACTACCTCTTGTAGAAGAGTCTAACTACGACAACGACTTGTCCTTTTTTTCAATATTTCCTCCTCCAACTCCTCCACCACGACGTATGCTCGACCACTCCTCTTCAAAGGTAAATAACATTTATCATTACGGTGTCACTTGTTACAGGCATTGGCTGGACAGCTATGTAGTGGGGCTTGTTTAACCTTTGCCTTGTGGGCAAGCAGGAAGGAGAGACGATGCTGAGAGATGTGTGTGTGTTCTGAGCTGCTGTCTGGTGGCCGCGTTCAAGAAATAAAGTTGGCAGAAGCAACAGGAGAAGTTTCCTTCTTTGCTTCGGAGCTGAATAACACTGACAAGTTAACAGACTAGTAGCGAACGGGAAAGAAGACGGCTTTGTTTGTGTCGAATACAGAAGATGAGGACTTTGATGGATTTGTGGATGAGGATTGATGAAAAATAACGTGAGTACATTCTAAAATACTTCAATTAAGTACAACCAAACTCAGTTTTGCTCCTGCTGCCGCATGCATGCGAGCGTATGTTTTTTTTTATTGTAGCGTCGCTGGGAGCACGTCCTGTTCCCAGCCTACTTTGCGGTAATGTTTTGGTGCAAATGCTCTTAAAGTTACATGTTTGACCAGGAAATAGCAAGCTCAAAAGAAGACGGCTTTTTTATGTGGAACAACTGACAGTTTGTGTGGATCTTGTGAATGATTGTGACTGAGCTAGGACTCAGTAATTAAAGTCTACACACGACGGCTTCATTGATTGAAAAACAAAACTTTTTCGTGCATGAAGCTTCTACTTGAGTCGGTAATTTGGCCGCTATATGCAGTCAGATATTGACCAAGGGAGACAAAATGGGTGGCCTCTGGCCGCGTTGGACAGGTGACTGCTATACACAGGGTCTATAACATGTACATTTGCTGCGGGGGATTTTTCAGTGGCTGCTATAGGCAGGTGGCCGTTCTATAAAGGTGGCCGCTAAGACAGGTTTGACTGTACATGTAATTAGCCTAATCCGTTCCAAGATCTTCCCAAACTCACACCTTTGTCACTTCAAAATATTCAAAGTCCATCAATTATGGTACAGTACATAAACATAGTACAGTACCATTCCAATATAAAATAAGATAATAAATAAGATTACTGTAAAGGAATAAAACTGAAAAACAAAAACAATCGTCGAAACGCAACTCAAAGAGTCTAAGAGTCAGCTGGTCTCACAGACAAACGCACACACACTACACGATAATGCTGTGTGCAAAATTTTTATTTGTAACTTAACTTAATTGTTTAAGTTAGTTTCAGGGGGACTACGAAGAGGAAGGAGGTTGAAGGGAGAAGCCTGTCTCTCACACAAACTCACGTACGTGCTGTATAACTCAGCCAATGAGATGAGAGCGGAGGCGGTGCCCCGGAAATCAGCCAATGAGAGCGTGATGCGTCAGAAGGCGTCACCAAGTGTTAGTCTGAACTTGCACCGACTTGAGGCATTAATAAAGTTGATTGAAAAAAAAAAAAGACTTGCACTGACTTGACGCTTTATGTTTTATGGAATTTCTTCTGTAATACGAAGCAAAAACTTTACATAAATTCTTTATGTTCAGTGGAATTTACGTAAAAGGAGGTTTATGTTATGCGAGGTACTACTGTGCTGTATATGTATACATGTACATGTAGTACCTATATCATTGGTAATATTACCTTTTCCCCTATTTAAGAACAATTCGACATAAGAACGGTCGTCTGGAACCAATTGTGTTCGTTAGTTGGGGCCTTAGTGTATTGGGTAATAGGAGTGTAAAGGTGAGTATAAAGGTGTCATTTCGTGTCTCGGGGGCTCTAATAATGTTTAAAACCCCTGTTTAGAAGGTAGTAAACAAGTTTTCTATGTCTTATGTATCATATTTTCACTTATTATGTCTACTATATTGGGTAATAGGAGTGTAAAGGTGACTATAGGGCTGTTATTTCATTTCTAAAGTACTCTAATGTTAAAAAGCGTATGCAAAAGGCCGTAAACAGGTTTATTATGTCTTTAATGTGTTATTTTCCCTTATTATGTCATCTATTTTGGGTAATAGGAGTGTAGAGGTGACTATAGGGCTGTTGTTTCATGTCGAGAGGGCTCTACTAATGTTAACAAGCGTATTTAAAAGGTCGTAAACAGGTTTTCAGTCTCATATGTTGTATTTCCTCTTATTATGTCCACTACATTGGGTAATTGTTGTGTAAAGGTGAGGATGGGGTGTTATTAAATGTCTGTCTAGAGGGCTCTACTAATGTGAAAAAGCGTATTTAGAAGGTCGTAAACAGGTGTACTATGTCTTACAGTAAATGTCTTATTTTCTATTATTATGTCTGCTATATTGGTTAATGGGAGTGTAAAGTGACTCTCGGGGTGTTATTTCATGTCTAGCGGGCTCTAATAATGTTAAAAACCCTATTCAGAAGGTCATAAACAGGTTTACTATGTCTTATATGTCTTATTTTCTCTTATTATGTCTACTCTATTGGGTAATCAGAGTGTAAAGGTAACTATAGGAGTGTTATTTCATGTCTAGAGGGATCTAACAAAGTTAAAAACCCTATTTAGAAGGTTGTAAACAGTTTTTCTCTGTCCTAACGACCAAAATATTTCATTTGTAGATAATGAGTCCTACTTTGTGGAAATGCATTTATCCGGTCAGGTGTGGAACCAATTAAGCGCAGTAAACAAGGGATTACTGTAATTATAAATGTGATGTTTAGATAGCGTTGCAAGTATTGGCCTACAGTGAATTTTCTCTTAGCGTCTTTAATGTACAAAATGTATCAAAGTGGGCCCCCCATCCTCGAATGTTTATGTACAGTTCAGGAACACCTCTCAGACCCGCTTTGTTTGAGTTGAGTTTCTCATCTTGGGAAAACATACGAGCCATTTATTGGTAATTACTGTAAAAACAGAAACCATGTCTGTCGTTAGCCAAGATACATCTGCTCGCACATGTGGAAGTCATCAGTGCTGGTCTCAGTTCTTGCCTCCGTTCCGGGTCCCGTTCCAATGGGTGCCAGGTGCATGCATGGCTTTGTACCTTCTTTCCATGTGATTGCTGTCATTTTCTTCCAGCATTTCCTGTTTGTACATGGCAGCGTTTAGGAAGTCTCTTTCACTCGCAGCTCTGTCCAAGTCGGACGTTTTCTCAGCCTTCTTTGCGGGGCGGCAAAATGACCCGCATGAGATACTGGCTGGTTTACATCATCAAAAGTAAAAGTGAGGATATGAACGTACCGTTACACCCCATTTTCACGGGGGAAAATCCATCCATGTTCTTCCGCTTATCCCGGTCCGGGTCGTGGGGGCAGCAGTCTCAGTTCGGAAGTCCAGACTGTTAGCTTGTAACGTCAGAGATGGAGCAACTTAAGCTCCTTCTCCCACTGCACACAATGAAAGCCGATCCGGTTAAGAGGATCAGACCAGCGGCTGAAATGTAAATGTGAGCCTCACATCTGCCTGAAGTGCCTTCACGTTCATCTCCAGCAGGCCGAGCCCACCGCTCACCACAGGCCTTTGCCTCTGTTGCTTTTTTTTTTTTCAGGGAGCATCCCTCATAGACGAAGAAAAGTGGAGGACAGCTACAGTGACTCTCCACCAGCTTCTCCACGGGAGGGCTTGCCTTGTTCTCTGCTGAGAAGAGAAGAGGGCCCCCCCAAAACCCTCTAAAGGCCACCCGGGTCTCCCCTGTCATCAATTACAGCATCCAGTGAGGAGGCTGGTGGCGGAGTGCCAGGAGGACGCCAGCAAAGACACCGTGCAAAAAGCTCTCAATCGCTCAGACGGGGGACAAACGAGGATTAAAAACATGGGGGTGGGGGGCACAGTAGAAAGATGAATGCGTGAGGCTGGAGGGAGGGGACAGAAAAGTGGGACAACGTGATGATGGAAGACGGCACAGCGAGGCTGTGAAAGGAGGAAAGAAAAGGAGAGTTTAAGAGGCGCCACCAGAAAAGAAGCAGGAGAGAATAAGTGAAACTTTTCATGCCAACAAGACACTCACACATCCGCCTGATTACTCCATCCTTTCTGAACGGCATTATGCTTTCTTTCTTCTAAATAGCAAAATATTTGCACCATTTTCAGTCGACGGCCATTCCACACTCCAGTCCAACAGGGGGTGGTATTGTACGAGACGGTTTTCGCAAACTGCAGGGCCAAGGTCTTCACAGCTTGTTGGAATACAGGCGGTCCCGTGCTTCCCGACACCCACTGATTAATTAAAATCTTGATTTTGCTCCGAAAACACTAGGCTTGCAACCGTACGGTTAACCCACGGTACTTCGGCTCCGGTTTTGGTATGTTTTTGTGCGTAACGAGAGCAACTTGTTTTCCCTTTGATGGGTTGTTGTCGCCAATATTCAACAATATATTCTCCGTTGCATCCCTAGCAAACACGAGACTAGAGAACGAGTTACGGCGCACGCAGCGGAAGAATACCCCAAGGGCCTGGTCTGCTCAAGGGAGGGCAAGTTTATTTCTAGAGCACAATTCATACACAAGGTCATTCAAAGTGGTAAAGTCACTTCACACAATCATTCTAAAATCATGACATAAAAAAGGATTCTAAAATGAAGAAAGCAGATAAAGTACTTTCAGTTGTCATACGCACAGTTGAATAGAAGCGTTTTCAGCCTGGATTTGAACATTGCCAAAGTTGAGGATGATCACAAATCTTCTGGAAGACTGTTCCTGGTTTTGGCAGCTTAAAACTGAAAAGCAGCCTCACCCTGTTTAGTCCTGACCCGCAGGAGACCCCTCCATGAGCTTCTGAGAGCTTGAGATGGTTTAAGTGGCTCTAAAACGTCAGAGATGTACTTCGACACAAGACCATGAAAAGACTTGCACACAAGCATGGCAGTTATAAAGTCTATTCTCTGAGCTACAGGAAGCCAGTGCAGAGACCTGAGTACTGGACTAATAGGGTCATATTTCCTGATTCTAGTCAGGACTCGAGCAGCAGCATTGTGGATGTACCGCAGCTGTTTTACAGCTTGTTTAGAGAGCCCGGTGAGAAGGCCTTTTAACACTTTCTCTTTGTTTCTGTGGGCCAAAGACAATGATTTCAGTTTTGTCTGAGTTTAGCTGGAGAGAGTTGTGTTGCATCCACACAGATCTGTTTGATGCAGTTAATGTGCCGGACCGTGTTCACCGGCCGTCAGCGGCACATAGATCTGAGTGTGGTCTGCGTAGTTGTGGTAGGACACACTGCAGCTGCATATTAGCTGGCGGTGTCCAAACATAGTGAAAAATGTAAAGCATGCAACTTTGCCACGTTGATATTTTGTAAAGCAAATAAAGTTATGTATATTGCAAGAAAAAACTGCACCTCTGTTTTGTCATATAGGTGAAAAAGCCTATTATTAGTATCAACTTCTGTCTTTGCTCTTTTGTCCCATTTCTGCTGGGGGTTTTTGTTAATATTTGAGCTTTTTTCTGAAAAAAAATGATTACGACTTTATTCCCACAATATTTTGACTTTATCCCATAATTTTATAACTTTTACCCCAACCCAGCTTTCCAAAACTGACAACTTAATTTGTTTTTCATAATATTACAACTTAAAAAAATACATTCTTTAATATTTCAACTCTGTGCTACTAAAATGACATTATTTGTCCTCATAAAATACGAGTTCATTCTTATGAAATTGAAACTTTTTTTCTCGTTAAACACAGGGCTTCCCTAGGATTTTTTGAAGGTGTGGGGGCAGGCTGCATGGGAGGGCGGGCTGCCGCCTCTGTGTTGTGCCGCTGCTACGTCTGCATTTTTTTTAAAACAACAAATATACATTTTTAAGCCACCTCACCTCGCTCCTCTCCATGTTAAGGAGCAGCGGCTCTACTCTGAGCTCCTCCCAGATGACTGAGCTCCTCACCCTGTCTCTTAGGGTGAGTCCAGCCACCCTACGAAGAAAACTCATTTCATCCGCTTGTATCCGCCATCTCGTTCTTTCGGTCACGACCCAAAGCTCATGACCATAGGTGAGGGTGGGAACATAGATGGATCGGTAAATTGAGAGCTTTGCCTTCCGACTCAGTTCTTTCTTCACCACGACGGTCCGGTACAGCGACCGCATTACTGCAGACGCTGCGCCGATCCGCCTATCGACCTCACACTCCAACCTTCCCTCACTCGTGAACAAGACCCCGAGATACTTGAACTCCTCCACCTGGGGTAGGACCTCATTCCCAACCTGGAGGGAGCAAGCCACCTTTTTCCCACTGAGAACCATGGCCTCAGATTTGGAGGTGCTGAGTCTCATCCCAGAAGCTTCACACTGAGATGCAAACCGTCCCAGTAAACGCTGCAGGTCACAGCCCGATGAGGCCATCAGGACCACATCGTCTGCAAATAGCAGACGAGATCCTAAGGCCACCGAACTGGACTCCCTCGACACCTTGGCTGCGCCTAGAAATTCTGACCACGAAAATTATGAACAGAATCGGTGACAAAGGGCAGCCTTGGCGGAGGCCAACGTTCACCAAAACAGGCTTGACTTACTGCTGGCAATGCCAACCAGGCTCCTGCTCTGGTTGTACACCACCAATCCCATACTCCCGGAGCACCCCCCACAGGACACCACGAGGGACACGGTCCCATGCCTTTTCCAAGTCCACAGAGCACATGTAGACCGGTTGGGCAAACTCCCAAGTACCCTTCATTACCCTTGCAAGGGTGTAGAGCTGGTCCAGTGTTCCGCGACCAGGACGCAAACCTCATTGCACCTCCTGTAGCCGAGGTTGGACTAACTGTCAGACCCTTCTCTCCAGCATCCTGGAATAGACTTTCCCAGGGAGGCTGAGGAGTGTGATCCCCCTATAGTTGGAACACACCCTCCGGTCACCCTTCTTGAAAAGGGGGACCACCACCCCGGTCTGCCAATCCAGAGGTACTGCTCCCGACTTCCACGCAAAGTTGAAGAGACGTGTCAGCCAAGACAGTCCCTCAACATCCAGAGCCTTGAGGAATTCAGGGCGAAACTCGTACACTCCCGGAGCTTTGCCACTGGGGAGTGTTTTGACTACCCCAGATACCTCAGCCACGGTGATGGAACTGTCCTCAGACTCTGCTTCCTCTAAGGAAGGGATGTCAGTGGGATCGAGAAGGTCCTCAAAGTATTCCTTCCACCGTCCGACTATATCCTCAGTCGAGGTCAACAGGCCGCCGTCCCCACTGTTAACAGTTCATACAACATATTACTTTAAATTGTTTTCAAGTTAAAAAAAAAACAAACTAATTTTTAAGGTGTGGCAACTTTTATTTTGAAGTGGTATCACTTACATGTAGCGGAAACCCTGGAATACAACTGTTTTCTCTTAATATTTTAATGTTATTTTTATAAAATTACAGCTGTTTTTTATTTTTTAATTATTTAAAATGTATTTAAATAAAATTTATTTTATTTAAAATATATATTATTTATTTAATAATATTCTGACTTTTTTAAACATATTTTTTTCCTTCATATTTCAACTCTTTTAATTTTCATTCATTTCATTTCAAAGTTCATTCTCATAAAATTGCAGCTTTTTTTCTTGATATAATACAACTTTTCTCTCTTCATAATTTGACTTTATTCTTCTAAAATTGCACCCGTTTTTTTCCATTTCTGTTGTTCTTGTGTGTGCAGATAGTACTTTCTTTGAGTAACTTTTCTTTTCAGAATCGTAATATTCTGACTTTATTATACAATATTTTGATTTTATTTTTAGTAACATTATAACTTTTTCCCCAAACTAGAAGGTGAAAGTAAAAAACAGAGATGCACAATATCTTTTTTTTTTCGAAACCCTACCAAAAACTTTCTGCTTCTCAGGACCAATATGGTACCGATAACCAATAATTAACTCTAGTAGGTAAGGAGGACTGGAACAAATTAGGATATGACCAACTGTACCTGTGGATTTGTCCTAATCAAATATCATGACATTACTAACCACATCACTACAATCAGGAGAACCAGAGTATAGAGCGGGAGGAGCCACCTGGCGTGGCCCAGCAAGGTGCACTGTATTCGGGCACACGCTCTGAGCAGCTGGTGTGACGCCACGGAGGTCTATGGCAAACCTGTTGCACTTTTCAAATGCCACGGCGCCAGCGCTTCAGGTTGTTTGTGTGCTTCATGTGTTTCTTTTCATCACGTAGCATTTGGTACAACGTCCTTCCTCTTAAAGTGAATGTTTGTTGAGCTCAGGGGAAGTTACTGCACGCCGTTAACGTTACAGACAGGAGAACAAAGAAGCGCTTGATTTGCTCACCAGCACAGTATGGGTAGTCTTGCCTCATTGGAGCGTATTTTTAACTGTAAACTGTTAACTTTTTAATGTTATCAGATTTATCGGTATGACGTCAATTTTATTTCATATCGTCCCAATAATTATCGTGCATCCCTAGTCAAAAATGAACATCATAAAAACCTTGAGGAGGAGAGGAGAAACACCCACAGATACTGGCCACACCTCTATGTCTTATATGTCATATTTTATATTGGGTAAAAGGAGTGTAAAGGTGACTATAGGGATGTTATTTCATGTCTAGAGGGCTCTAATAATGTTAAAAAGTGTATTTAGAGGGTCCTAAACAGGTTTTCTTTGTCTTATATGTCTTATTTTCTCTTATTATGTCGACTATATTGGGTAATAGGAGTGTAAAGGTGACTATAGGGATGTTATTTCATGTCTAGAGGGCTCTAATAATGTTAAAAAGCGTATTTAGAGGGTCCTAAACAGGTTTTCTTTGTCTTATATGTCTTATTTTTTTCCTATTATGTCGACTATATTGGGTAATAGGAGTGTAAAGGTGACTATAGGGATGTTATTTCATGTCTAGAGGGCTCTAATAATGTTAAAAAGCGTATTTAGAGGGTCCTAAACAGGTTTTCTTTGTCTTATATGTCTTAATTTCTCTTATTATGTCTACAGTATTGGGTAATAAGAGCGTAAAGGTGACTCTTGGGGTGTTATTTCATGTCTCGAGGGCTCTAATCATGTTAAAGCCCCTATTTAGAAGTTCGTAAATAGGTTTTCTATGCCTAACAAGCACAGATGAAGGTCAGCGCTGCTTGGAGGACAGGAAGTCAAGTATTATCTTCCTGTGTTCCCAAGGTTTATTTATGAAGAAATAGTCAATCAAAGATGATGCTGCAGGTCCTTAAGGAAGCTGAACAACGGCCGGAGTGTGACGCCTGTGAGGCCTCCGACCTCCTCCTCCTCCTCCTCCTTGCTCCCACACTTGCGCTCCAGCGTCCCGGTGTGACAGCGTCCTCTCCTCTCCTCCTCCTCCTTGCCGTCGCCACCAGGACAAATGGCAGTGCCATCATGCGTCACGCTTAAATGTCCCTCGCCCCCTCCCTGCATAACACTCTTTTCTGTGTGTGCTGTGAGCCTCACCCCCCCACAAATACGACCCCTCAGTCTGTAGTCGCCCCCATCCTACTGTTACTAAACAAATCTCCCCTCTGACAGCATCATTCAGACCCGAGGATGCAGCGCAGCACCGACGGGCCCCCTCAGCTGACCTGGGTCCACACCCGACTCCTTGTCTCCTCGCGTAACCTCCACCCCAATTCAGCTGAGGACTGGCTGGGACAAGAAGAGAGGATTCAAACTGGCTGAGACTTAATACCAACTAATCTCATCATCAAATACCCGCTTCCAGACTGTTTCTTTTTTTTTTTTTTTTTACAAACACAACCAACCATGAAGAAAGCATGAAGGAGCTTCAAGCTGGCAGGAAGTAGTTCAAGAAGACAGGAAGTCGTTTCACAGCCTGTCACACTACTACACTGTTACAAATACACAGAAACAGAGGTTCAGTACATGTCCTGTTGGATGTCCTGTTGGACCTTTCCACCTCCAAAAACTGTTAAAAGTCCCCCATTACGCAAAAAAGTGACTTTTTAATCATATATATTTGTGTTTATGAGCACCAAACATGATAAACATTTTTGCTTTTCATGATACCACTTCTGACCCGCCCCTAGCTAGGCTTTGCTACGCATCTTAAAATGGAGCTCTGCCAACTAGCTGCAACATTGATCATTTCGTTTTTCTTCAGCGAATATAAGCGCTTATGGGCTCAAAAGTATGATATACTTATGAATATACTTCTATATGAATATGTCTGCCATAGTTGCTATTTATTATCCAACTACAGCTGACACAATGAAAGGGTTACTAATTGCATCGTGTGTCTGACTGTGGCAGCCATCTGCCTCCTGTCTCCATGTCGGGCCGGCGCCGGTGCCGTCCAATACAAAATATGTTTGAGGAGGGCAGATGGAGCATTCCTGTGCCTCCTTCCTTCTTGCCAGACTGCCACCTCCTTTGTGCCCCCAAGCTTCATTTGAAGTGAAAAAGCAGGAGGAGGCGGCACAGGAGATCTTTCTGCCGGTACCGAACCCTGCGGCACATCTATACTGGCTGGCCCACCAACAAAAGGCTTCACATCTCTCCAGCAAAAAAACACAAGTTCCTTGCCAAATTCTGTCCTAATCTTTTTTTCTTGCTCCTCCCCCTCCCAAAGAGAAGCAGCCAAGCAGATCAGTGTCCTCTCTGGCACGCTGATACCGACCCAAACGTCTGAGGAGAAGAGGTGCACACCCCTTCTAGCGTTCACACTGGATTAACACATGGATGGATGGATGGATGGATGGATGATGTACAGACAGACTAATAGGTGGATGGATGAATAGACAGGCAGACGGATGCTTCATGGATGGATGGATGGATGGATGGATGGATGGACGGACGGACTAACGGTTGGATGGATGATGGATGGATGGAATGAGATAGATGGATGGATGAATGGATGGACGGACAGAAGGATGGACAATGGATGGATGGATGGATGGACAGACAGATGGATGGATATTGGATGGATGAATGGATGGATGATGGATGGATAATGGATGGATGGATGGATGGATGGACAGAGACTAACGGATGGATGGATGGTTGGATGGATGGATGGATGGATGGATGGATGGATGGACGGACGGACTAACGGTTGGATGGATGATGGATGGATGGAATGAGATAGATGGATGGATGGATGGATGGATGGACAGAGACTAACGGATGGATGGATGGATGGACGGACGGACTAACGGTTGGATGGATAATGGATGGATGGATGGATGGATGGATGGACAGAGACTAACGGATGGATGGATGGTTGGATGGATGGATGGATGGATGGATGGATGGATGGATGGATGGACGGACTAACGGTTGGATGGATGATGAATGGATGGAATGAGATAGATGGATGGATGGATGGACAGACAGAAGGATGGATAATGGATGGATGGATGGATGCATAATGGATGGATGAATGGATGGATGATGGATGGATGATGGATGGATGATGGATGGATGATGGATGGATTATAGATGGATGGATGGACGGTTCTAACGGATGGATGGATGGATGGACGGACTAACGGTTGGATGGATGATGGATGGATGGAATGAGATAGATGGATGGATGGATGGATGGATGGATAATGGATGGATGAATGGATGGATGATGGATGGATGGATTATGGATGGATGGATGGACAGAGACTAACGGATGGATGGATGGATGGATGGACAGAGACTAACGCATGGATGGATGGATGATGGATGGATGAATCAATGGATGGATGAATAGATGATGGATGGATGATGAATGAGGAATGTGAAGGACGATGGATGGATAATGACTGGACAGACGGACTAACGGATGGATGGATAGATGATGGATGGATGGATGAGTGGATGATAGATGATGGACAGATGGACGGATGATGGCTGGACAGACGGACAGATGATGGATGGATGGATGGATGGATGGATGGATAATTAAAAAAGTAAAAAAGATGATGTAGTAGATGTGTAGATGATTTATGATGTAGATAAAAAATTAGGTGTACTTAATAAAGTGTCCACTGAGTGTTTTTTGTAGAAAAGTTGCACCTGAGATGACCTGACATGTTTGTTCTTACATGACGTCACAACACGAGCAGGTCTCTCTTGTCCTGCGTGACACTTTCAGATGGGGGTGGGGGGGGACCCTCACGTTTCAACCAAACCCACACTCCCTCAATCAGATTATCTCATAATATAACCCAGCATGACAATGCACATGCTCACTGCTACACGCACAACCACTTAGCACAACCACTTACAACGCAACGCCACCACAACCACTTGGAAGTCCTTAAAAGCCCTTAAAAGTGGAGCACAACCACTTATGAGGGAACCAGAACCAGTTTGGTGGACCAGAAGTAGAACCACAAGAGAAGAGCGCTCACCTTGTTGGGCCAACAGGACGATAAGTGTCGCCAGAAGCGCCTCGCAGTTCCTCCGGTGCATGTCTGCGTACGCGTAGGGAATCGAACGCACTGAAAGCAGGAGCAGGTCCCGGTGTGCGCGGCCGTGCGCGACGCTCACACATCCATCAGGAGGTTTGCTCCGTGTTTGGGTTCGCGGCACTTGGTGCACTGCGCGGCTCCTCGTCCTCCCTCCTGCTCTGTGGACAGATCCTCGGTATGAATGAACCAGTGACGCCGCCCACAGCGCACGCGCGCACACACACGCGACGGGCGCACACGGCACACCTTGGTTTTATAAATGTGGATTCCTTTGTTAATGAATTTTCTTTTGTTTGCGTTGACCAAATTTGAAAAAAAAATTTAATATTAGATTTATTCTAGTTATAGTTAAATGCTAATATATTTATCATATAGTTATATGACAACATTATATTTACGAATTTGCTACAAAAAAATATTAGATTTGACAATATTACATTTATCTGCGATTGGCTGGTGACCAGTCCAGGGTGTACCACACCTCTTGCCCACAAAACAGCTGGGGTAGGCTCCAGCATACCCGTGAGCCTAGTGAGGACAAGCTATATATCATATGATGATAGAGGGAACATGGCCTTTAGCACCTTGTCTGACCTGGGTCCTGCTATCTGTGCCGGCCTCCCCCAAGAGCTGTGATGTGCCCTATGGTCCTCTTACCCTGGCAAAGGGGGCACGCTGGTGTGTCCGCCAGGCCCCAGCAGTGAAGGTTCAAAAGGGAAAGGCCATGTTGAACATTGCATGCATGTAAAATGTTGCATGTGGATATTGTATGTTGACTATTGCATCTTGTATATTGTGTGTAAAACGTTTTATGTTGAATGTAAAATATTGTAAGTAAAATGTTGTATATTGAATGTTGCATGTAAAATGTTGTCAGGTGAATATTAAAAAAAAAAAACGATGCAAGAGGTGCATTTACGCCATTTCATCCTCTGACATTAAAGTAATGTTGTCATGTAATGTCATGTTTTTGCACTTTACTATTAATAGTGCTTAGCTTATTTTTACACTTCTATGACAGCACATGTACTCTTCAGAAAGCTTTTATGGTGGCCACACTTTGACCCTGGAACAGATGAATTGCGTGCATTGTTTGCGATGGTAACAGTTGTTCCACCGTATTTAACACTAGAACTACCGGCCTCAACCTTCCCACCCTAGAAATACCAGAGATGGCCAAAATGACCCTGTTCATTTGGATTAACAAGTTGATAGTCCTTACCAGTCAGTTTTCATATGTAAATGGATCAAACAGACCCACAGGCAGAGGGTATAATGGGATCCAAAACCAAACGCCCCGTCTCACGTCCTGAGTGGAACCTGTCAATCAAAGCAAAAGGAAGGTCACTTCCCAAAGTGAAGTCTGCAGAGACAGCAGCGAGCCGCCAACATAAAAATCATGCAAGACAACACAAGATAAAACCTTCTGTTTTCAAATGTGTTTGTGCGTGCGTGCGTGTCTGTGTCTGTGCACTGAGCTTTGACCCTTGACCCGCTGAGGGACGTTTGCACGTCGTACTGAAATGGAAACTAAAACAGCAGCAGTGACCCAGAAATCATAACTCACGCAAGTGTGTGGGGGTGCGTGTGCAGCACTGCTTTTTGTTCCATGCACAAAAAACACGACATAAAAACACATTCACTGGCTGTCATGGCCATTTTGTCCAATCAGAAGCCTGAAAAAGGCAACCACAGCTGACGCATGACAACGCCTCTGTTCATCAGTATAGTGAAATATTAGATTTACATGTGTAGATTATTTAAATTTATTTAAATTCGTCTACATTTAAATTCAGTGCACAATTACATGAAGCCCAGGAGCCATAAGACGGATGCACATACTTCTACCACTGCACAAATGAAATCAACACCCAGGTCCAAATTGGCAAGGAATATTTCATTAGATGCATGTTTTGGAGTAATATAAATATCACGGTTAATTGGTTCCAGACAAAATAACACCACTATTGTCACCTTTACACTCGTATTACTTACTATAGTATACATAATTAAAGAAAATAAGACATAAGACATTAAAAACCTGTTTACAATCTTCTAATTATGTAACATTATTAGAGCCCTAAACGCATGAACTAACACCCCTATGATCACCTTTACATGCTTATTAATTAATATAGTAGATATAATAAGAGAAAATTAAACGTGAGACCTTTTAAATACATTTTTTTATGTCAAAGTAGCCCTCTGCACATATAACAACACCCCTATAGTCAGTTTTACACTCCTATTACCCAATATTGTATACATAATAATAGAGAACAAGACATAAGACATGGGAAATCTGTTTACAACCTTCTAATTATGTTTTTTTAAACATTATTAAAGCCCTCTAGACATTAAAAAACACCTATATGGTCACCTTTACACTCCTATTACCCAATATAGTCGACATAATAAGAGAAAGTAAGACATATAAGACATAGTAAACCTGTTTGCAACCTTCTAAATATGCTTTTTAACATTATTAGAACCCTCTAGACATGAAATAACACCCCTATAGTCAGCTTTACATTCCTATTACCCAATATAGTCCACATAATAAGAGAAAGTAAGACATATAAGACATAGAAAACCTGTTTATGACCCTTTAAATACGCTTTTTAACATTATTAGAGTCCTCTAGACATAAAATAACATCCCTATAGTCACCTTTACACAACTTTTACCCCATATAAAAAAGACATATAAGACATAGAGGTGCGGCCAGTATCAGTGGGTGTTTCTCCTCTCCTCCTCAAGGTTTTTATGATGTTGATTTTTTACTCGGGATGCACGATAATTATCGGGCCGATATGAAATAAATATGACATCATACCGATACATAATTAAAGAAAATAAGACACAAGATATAAAAAAATGTTTAATTATTTAATTATTTTTTGTGCAAAATACCAAATTCACAGGATGTTTTTTTTTTAAAGGGTCCGGGGCTGAGCTCAAACCCGCACCCGCACCAGCTGTACCATTACGCCACCAAGGACTGACAGGTAAGTGAGTCATTCTGCTGCGAGCTGTCAATCATTAGTGTCCAATTCGATTTTTTTTTGCGCATCCATGCGAACTACACTCTGGCCGGAGTTTTGTAAAAGTTCAAAACCAAAAACCTACCTTTACGTTTGAACGAGAGAACAAAAGTAAATAGTAAATAATAATCAGACATTAAAAGAAGTAATATCATGTGTAGGAAAGACCTGGAGATGACCCAAAGTGAGCTTTCAACTTTCCTCCTTTTGAGTTTGCAAAGATTTTTGAACCTCCCAATAAAGGCGGACACGGCCCCCGTCTTGAAGGAAGCGAATACATTTGAATAATTTACGTAGGATTATCACTAATTTATGCAAAACGCAGCTTTCCACTTGTTAGCGTGGACGTTCACAAGGGTGGGGGGGTCGGATAAACTTCTATCCCAAAAGGAGTTGATGTGGACGTCGTCAGCTTTCAATCTTGCTCATTTAAAAAAAAAAAAAACCTTTTCTACCGAAGCACAGCCCACTTGATCACGCATGAGCAGAGCTGCAGTGCCATTACCATGGCGACCCCAGGATGCGACTGTATAATTATATTGCTAACACAAAGTACAAAGACAAATCAGTCATAACAATGTGGCTGTTTTTGGAAAATTTAACAGGACTTGGTAATGTTAGCATCAGTGGTAACAGTCTGCCATCAGTCACCATCACTACTGCGCTAATGCTAACTACTTGATGAAAAAAACATTTACCAATAACAGCGAGGGCCCGCGAGGGCCAGCCATGCACATGAAAGCATTAGTTTGTTGTTACCATGGCAATAAAAAATAAATAATAAAAATCAGGCTACACTACCCATCTTAAAAGGCAAGCTACAGACGAGGGAGCTGTAAGCATGGAATGAGAACGACTGGTATGTAATGATAACTGGTACGCGATATGTTGTATGTACAACATTTGACAAGTATAAAATAGTTGCTACAAATCGTAAAGTAATGTTCTGAAAGCTAAATAACACCTCTATAATCACCTTTATACTCCTATTACCCAAGATAGTAGACATAATAAGAGAAAATAAGATATAAGACATAGAAAACCTGTTTACAACCTTCTAATTATATTTTTAAAAACATTATTAAAGCCCTCTAGACATGAAAAACAACCCCATAGAGTCACCTTTTCATTCCTATTGCCCAATATAGTAGACATAATAAGAAACAATAAAACATGAGACATAGAAAACCTCTTTACAACCTTCTAATTAAATTTTTAAAAACATGAAATAACACCCCTACAGTCACCTTTACACTCATATTACGCAATATAGTAGACATAATAAAAAAAATAGGACATAAGACTTAAAAAACCTGTTTACAACCTTCTAATTATGTTATGTTTACTACGTTCATTTTTTAACATTATTAGAGCCTCTAGACATGAAATAACACCCCTATAGTCGGCTTTAGACTCCTATTACCCAATATAACAGACATAAGAGAAAATAAGACATAACATGGAAAACCAGTTTACAATCTTCTAATAACGTTTTTTATAACATTATTAAAGGCCTCTACACATAAAATAACACCCCTATAGTCACCTTTACACTCGTATTACTTACTATAGTAGACATAATTAAAGAAAATAAGACATAAGACATTAAAAACCTGTTTAGAACCTTGTAATAATGTTTTTTTAAACATTATTAGAGCCCTCAACACATGAACTAACACCCCCATAATCGCCTTTACACGCTTATTAATCAATATAGTAGCTATAATAAGAGAAAATAAAACGTCAGAGATAGAAAACCTGTTTACGACCTTCTAACTACATTTTTTAAAACATTATTAGAGCCCTCTAGACATGAAATAATACAATCACCTTTACACTAATATTACCCAAAATAGTTGACATAATAAAAGAAAACAGGACATAAGACATAAAAAAACCTGTTTACAACCTTCTAATTATGTTTTTTTTAACATTATTAGAGCCCTCTAGACATGTCCTATGTCCCACTCCTTAATGTTACGATGCTGCATGTGATATATGGCATCTGTTATGTTGGACAAGTGCATAAAGCACACCCTGTCGCTTCTTGGAGACACACTCTGTCGAGACAAATACAGCTCATTAGCATTAAAGCTGCGCACACACACACACACACACACACACACACACACACACGCACGCACACACACACACACACAACCGGGCTTACAAAAAGCACTTTCAAACTGCATTTAAAAAAGTGTTAACACACTTCCAGTAGACTTTTGTGGCACCTCTGACACGTCATTCATTCAGTGTTATTCCTAAAGCGTCAAATCAAAGCGCTTCTCATATGACAACAGAGTTGAAATATTTCCGGTGTGAGCGCTGAAGTGCAGGTGTGTGATCCAGACCGCCCTCGTTTGAAAAGAAAAGGCGTTGTCGGTGGCTCCACCCTGGGATGATGTTACATGGGAAAAAGGTGAAGGGAACAAACGAGGCATCAGATAAGAACGTTGACTTTGTGTTTGGCTTGGTTGGGGTCAACACACCCACACACACTATTATTTGAATAAGTCTGAATTTATTTTTATTTTCTCTGAAAATGGGCTGTTTCATCTGCAGAAAACACACCCCATTCACCATGAATCAGTAATAATTTATAAAATATGTGAGATTTTGCCCTTTGCTCAGCGGTCCTTGAACGCACCATAGTTGTAAAACTTATATATAACTTATGTTCTCATTCATTAGTGGTGAGTAACTCTACATATGCTTTATACAAATGTGTGTGAGGCATATTTAGGGATTAAATCGTGAGTGAACAACGGCTGGAGCTGATTCTAATCTAAAAACTGCAACCTGCAAATGTTGCCTTAATGTTGACCTCTTGACATCGTCCTCCATCTTTGTAGTCCACAGTATCATACTTCCGCTTATCTCCATCTTCAAATACCAGGTAGCTTGACTTGTTAACCGCATGTGTTCATGTCATCATATCACAAATGAGGTGCTCAAAACATCGGCAAACCAGTTTATAAAATAACAAATCAAAGGAATCCCCTTAGCGACACTTTTATTTATCACTTGCAACCCTTTTACCCAACATATACTACATATTTTTTTGTTGTTATTGAGGAAAAAAAAAGATATACAATGCCAGTCAATAGTTTAGACACACCTTCTCATTCAACAGCATGGGGTAAGTGTCTCCAAACTTTTGACTGGTAGTGTATATACTGTAGACACATATAGTATAGACACAGTTTTTCCAATATTGTACAGTATATACTCTCTATATATTGTTTTTTGTTGAAAAATGTATATTTATGCTAAATACATACATACACGTGCACGCAGTTTTTTTCTTATATACCGATCTGTAATTTTCCAAATGGACACTTGATGAGGTACCATGAGGTACACAAACTACAAAATACACACTAGTATATGCACAACTTTATGTTATTTATGATGGTGTTTTATCCCCCCAGTTGTTGTTCAGTGGAGAATAATCCCCGCCCCCTCCCACACACACACACACACACACAAACACAGCCGTCAATACATGGATTGAGGTAATGAGGTCACAGAGAACATTAACACCTCCCTTTGACCCCTCCCCCCACCCCCCGCCACATGTGCAGCACACCACAGGCTTTTAGACATGTTTTCATCCACGGAAGTGTCTGGAACTTGAGGTTGCCTGCAGGTAGATGCTGGTGGTTCCATAGACACCCAGCTGTCTCCAACATGGCCGCCACTCGACGTGTTTACCCTGCGTTGATGATCGTGTGTTGATTTAGGTGATGGGAACTACTGGCTCCCGCTTTGATGCGGGGCCGCCGTTGTCGGGGCGGTTCCGAGCCGCCCCGCGTCTTTGTCGGCCATTGAACTTTGGGCCGGGATTGACTGTTGTTAACGACGGCTCTCGGCATACCAGCGAGCTCTTCAGTGGAGGACGCTTCACATTCTCTTTCTTCTTCTCCTTCTTGGCCAGAGTGGGGGAACACTAAGTGGGCTCTCCAACCACAACAAGTCCTTTTTCACCACATGAGAGGTCCAATGTGCTCTGGATTGACCTCTGCTATCACACGCTCTATTTACCATTGCTATTTACCATACATGCGCCAATCAAGGCCTCCTTTTAGCAAATCTACTATACAGTCTCTTCTATAGTGCAGACTGTGCATTGTGCTCTGCACAGCTATTACAACATTGGTTCTGCTGATGCTGTGCAATACACTTGTTAATAAATGGGCATGTGGTGAATGAGAGCTATCTATCTAGCTATCTATCTATCTATCTACTACGTATCTACACTCAACAAAAATATAAACACAACACTTTTGTTTTTGCTCCCATTTTTTATGAGATGAACTGAAAGATCTAAAACCTTTTCCACATCCATAATATCACCATTTCTCTGAAATATTGTTAACAAATCTGTCTAAATTTGTGATAGTGAGCACTTCTCCTTTCCTGAGATTATCCATCCCACCTCACAGGTGTGCATATCAAGATGCTGATTAGACACCATGATTAGTGCACAGGTGTGCCTGAGACTGCCCACAATAAAAGGCCACTCTGAAATTTAGTTTTATTCACCCACACGACGCCACACACAATGTCTGCCATCTGCCCTGAACAGTATAAACCGGGGTTCATCCGTGAAGAGAACACCTCTCCAACCTGCCAGACCCATCGAATGCGAGCATTTGCCCACTCAAGTCGGTTACGACCACAAACTGGAGTCAGGTCAAGACCCCAGACGACGAGCATGCAGATGAGCTTCACTGGGATGGTTTCTGACAGTTTGTGCAGAAATTCTTTGGTTATGTAAACCAATTGTTTCAGCAGCTGTCCGAGTGGCTGGTCTCAGACGATCTTGGAGGTGAACATGCTGATTGTGGAGGTCCTGGGCTGGTGTGGTTACACATGGTCTATGGTTGTGAGGCTGGTTGGATGTACTGCCAAATTCTCTGAAACGCCTTTGGATACGTCTTATGGTAGAGAAATGAACATTCAATACACGAGCAACAGCTCTGGTTGACATTCCTGCTGTCAGCATGCCAATTGCACGCTCCCTCAAATCTTGCCACATCTGTGGTATTGTGCTGTGTGGTGAAACTGCACATTTCAGAGTGGCCTTTTATTGTGGGCAGTCTCAGGCACACCTGTGCACTAATCATGGTGTCTAATCAGCATCTTGATATGCACACCTGTGAGGTGGGATGGATGATCTCAGCAAAGGACAAGTGCTCACTATCATAGATTGAGACAGATTTGTCAACAATATCTGAGAGAAATGGTGATATTATGGATGTGGAAAAAGTTTTACATCTTTCAGTTCATCTCATAAAAAATGGGAGCAAAAACAAAAGTTTTGCGTTTATATTTTTGTTGAGTGTATATATCTGTTCAATGTATTCTCATTCCTGCATGTACTGTAATGTCTTCTCATTCCTCATGTAACATCTTCTCATTGTTCATGTAATATCCTCTCATTCCTCATGTCTCATGCAACATCTTCTCATTCTTCATGCAATGTCTTCTCATTCCTCAAGTAACGTCTTGTCATTCATCATGTCATGTCTTTTCATTCTTCATGTAATGTTGTCTCGTTTGTCATGTAAAGTCTTTTCATTCTTCATGTAATATCTTCTCATTCCTCAAATAACGTCTTCTCATTTCTCACGTCTCATGTAACATCTTCTCATTTTTCATGCAAGGTATTTTCATTCCTCATGTAACGTCGTCTCATTCATCATGTAACATCTTTTCATTCTTCATGTTGTGTCTTCTCATTCCTCAAGTAACATCTTCTCATTCCTCATGTAACATCTTCTCATTCCTCATGTTAGGTCTTCTCATTCCTCATTTAACTTCTTCTCAATGCTAATGATACATCTTCTCATTCATCATGTAAGATCTTTTCATTTCTCATGTAATGTCTTCTCAGTGCCCATGTAACACCTTCTCATTCATCATGCAATGTATTTTTATTCTTCATGTAATGTGTTCTCATTCCTCATGTAACGTCTTCACATTCATCATGTAATGTCTTGTCATTCTTCATGCAACGTCTTCTCATTCCTCATGCCAGGTCTTCTCAGTCCGCATGTAACGTCTTCTCATTCTTCAGATATAAGGTCTTCTCTTTCCTCATGTTAGGGCTTCTCATTCCTCATGTAACATCTTTTTGTTCTTCATGTAGTGTCTTCTCATTGCTCAAGTAACGTCTTATTCATCATGTAATGTCGTCTCTTTCCTCATGTAATGTCTTCCCATTCCTCATGTAACATCTTCTCACCCCTGTTGTAACGTCTTTTCATTCTTCATGTAATGTCTTCACCTTCCTCATGTAACATCTTCTCATTTTTCAAGTAATGTTTTGTTATTCCTCAAGTAACATCTTCTCATTTCTCATGTAAGGTTTTCTCATTCCTCATGTAACATCTTCTCACCCTTGATATAAAGTCTTTTCATTCCTCATTTAAGGTTTTCTCATTCCTCATGTAAGGTTTTGTCATTCCTCATGTAATGCCTTCTCATCCTTGACATAACGTCTTTTCATTCCTCATGTAAGGTTTTCTCATTTGTCATGTAAATTTCTCCTTCCTCATGTAACATCTTCTCATCTTTGACATAACGTCTTTTCATTCCTCATGTAAGGTTTTCTCATTCTTCATGTAACACCTTCTCATTTCTTATGTAACATTTTCTCATTCCTCAAGTAATGTCTTCTCTTTCCTCATGTAATGTCTTCTCATAGCTCATGTACTGTCTTCTCATCGTGACATAACGTCTTTTCATTCCTCATGTAAGGTTTTCTCATTCCTCATGTAACATCTTCTCATCCTTGATATAAAGTCTTTTCATTCCTCATTTAAGGTTTTCTCTTTCCTCATGTAATGTCTTCTCTTTCCTCATGTAATGTCTTCTCATAGCTCATGTAACGTCTTCTCATCCTTGACATAATGTCTTTTCATTCCTCATGTAAGGTCTTCTCATTATTCATGTAAGATGTTGTCCAGCAGGGGGCCTCCTAATGAATGGGCTTGCCTTCCCAACTAGGTGATTTTTCACACCAGACGTGGCCGTTTCTCACAGAGAAACACTGGGGACCAACATCACAACACGACCACCTGACAGCGCCGCCGGCCTCCAGCGGTCCGCTTTATGTGGCGAACCCGCCAGCTCGGAAGCGGTCCACAAAGGAAAAGAGCGACTGAGGTGTAACTGTGCATCTCCTAGCAACATGCCCTGCAAGATGCAACAGAGTTTGACTTTTTTAACACGCTGAAGTAAAGTTGGGTCTTGTGGGCTGAATAGAACTTTTTAATCCTCCATGAATTTCAAATAGCAGAATTTGCATCCCCAACTGTAATCTCTCAGACCCAAACAGCAAAATAAAAAGACAAAAGACGTGAATGCATAATTCATATAGTCAAGCTTTATTTTTAATTGTTGCCGCTCTTCAAAGTTGACCGCTGCCATTGTCTGTGTGTTCTGATGCTGCAACCTCATTGAAGGCTTTTCAGGGCCAGAGACCCGCACATGCACCAGCAGACAACAGAACCAAGCCCGGGCCTCTTCTCAGGGTGTCGCCTGTACAATGCACTTCCTCCGCCTGTGCACAAAAGAGGCTGGCCACATTGAATGACATTCCTCCCCCACAATGCATGCAGAATATCTGCTTCACACAGACCAGGAAGTGGTAGCAAGCATCAGAACATTATTATATCAACCTGACGGACAGTTTCTGTGGAGGTCGCTTCAAAAAGCTCAGAGCGGTCCCTCCAAGGATGACCGTGGACTAAGAGGACACCAAAAGATGGTGGAGTTTAATTCATGGACACAATGCCTGAGGTCAGTAGGTTTCCTCCAAGTCACATTTCCTAACATGAGGTGAACATATATCACCCCCAGACCCCGCAGGCACCATGGCTGCAGGGGGTGAGGGGTCACTCCTTCATTGTTGGGGTGCACATTGGCACCCAGAGGCTGCCGATTGCCACAAAAGGTGCAGACCGAGGGTCGAGTTGAGCCGGGTGAACGCCACCAACAATCGTGGCCTAATCCGCCCATGCCTCGTACATCTGCCTCGAGCGAACCCCCCCGCCCTTTTAATCCAGCCCCCAACCTCTTTTCTTTCTGTGCTTTTGTGGCACTCCATTCGCTTTGTGGGCCTTTCACCACGCTCACCACACTCACCAAGGAGGCCAAAGTCTTATTTCAGCAGGTCCAGACGGCCCTCTCTTCACAGTGGACGCAATCTACTCTTAAATTCCACCTTTGTCTCAAAGCGCTGGGGTGTCTTCATCGTCCCAGACAAAGTCCAAACAAGACGATTATTTCACTTGTCTCAATAAATAAATATTTAGATAAATGACTTAACCATTAACATTAACAATCACGATGATGTGGCATGCAAAAACTCCTAAATCCTCCACATGTCCAAAACATGCGCAATTATTTTAGAAAACCATAAACAAGAGCTGGTGGCGCTCCTTAGTGGACAATTGGCTAAACTGCAGGCTGATTTCAGAACCTTTTCCTTGACTTTTCACTTTATTTTTCGGGTTGTCAAATGATTAAAAGTGTGCATCAAATTAATCACTTTTTTATATTAATCGAGATGAATTGCCATTTGCAACTATTTGTGAAATATGCCCTATTTACTGTATTTTGTGAACAAAAAGATCAATTTAATTATATATTTCTATGTATTAACAGCACCAAATGAACTGAAAGTTTAAATCATGCTAAACGATACAACACGTGTCTCAAAATCTAAAAGACGTACCAGTCTTTTTAACAGGAGCAGTACGTATATACAGTATACGGCGTTGAAATTGCACTGCATTCAGGTCAGAATAAAGTTACAAAAGAGCGTCAGACTCTGTGGGCACCTTATTGTGGCCCCGTCTGTCATCATACCAGAGGTGGCACGACATGGTGCACATACTGTACCTTAATTATGCTAACGATTATAAGGTAATAGAATAATTAGTTACCACCGGTAAGGTGTTATTTTTAAAAGCCCTATTTAGTTTCACTTTTCACTGAAGCAGCCTTTTCAAGCTGAAAATCTATTCGATAGTGTTACCATATTTGTTGCATACGATTATTTTTGTTTAATTAGACAGTTACAAATCATTCAATTAGAAATATGGTAAAGAATTTAATTTATGCATCATTGATGAAGAGATGCATCAAAACATCTCTTCATTGATTTGTATATTTAAATTGAAAAACTGACGTAATTAGCGATAATGTAGTCTGTGTTATATGTATTTTTTAAAAACCTGTTTACGCGTCAGTGACGCCATATCAATGCGACGCGCTGTCAGGAGTCCTTGGCTGCTCGGCCTGCTGGAGGTTAACGTAGACGGAGGGTACACACAGCAAAATGCACAGCTGGACACATTTATATCGATCTCTGGCCACGGTAAGAAGTCCACCCACTAACCCGATGAGCGACGCTTGTTGTCGGTCGTGAATGTCAAACACGTCACGTTCGCTGGTTATTTTTTCACATCTGTGTCTCGGCCGGCTAGCATGTCTGCTAATAACCAAAATCCGGTCGGAAAAGAAGCAGTTTAATAGTTTAGAGAACGTGGCAAACGAAATGTTAATTTTAGTGTGTGTTGATATCAGCCACCCCGTTTTATAACTTGGATCGGCTGAATACGGCATAGTGACAGCTGGGCAGAATGGTATGAATAACTTCAGAAAGTTTACCGGTGTGTTGTGAATGGTTTCCGTTGTGCTGCAACGAATACGTTTAAATCTTTACAAGCATTGTTTTTGGGAGCAAACGGTATTTTATTAATTTCTGCTACAGCGTTCCACAAGTAATATATTGTCCTGGTTCCCCCGATGACAGCTTGTTAGCATAGCCTAGTGAAGGTTACCTAATTTGTTGTTAAGCAATTCATATCGCAGGTTGCTTGTACCACCAAAAAGTCTGCATGTTCAATCATCGATTGCAAGAGTTAGGAAATAAAAAGCACTTCAGTATTGTCATCACATGTTGCATGTGTATTCACGTATGTATGTATCACATATAGTAATAATAATAATATTATTATTATTAACGACAACACCAGTGTATTCCACGTATGTGTGTTTTAGAATGATTAAAATGTTTATTGCCACTGTGATTTGCCTTCATTCTGTCCTGGCTGCACAGATCTGATTATTTTTAAATAAAAGCCTGATTATTTGGACTTATTTCTTTGCAACAAATGTATTTGTAACTTTGTTGTTGTTGTCACAGCGGAGTCATCACCTCCCCTGCAAGCTGCACGGAGCCGCGGGGCTTTCCGTCCGAACGTACGCCGACAAAGCAGCAAGTAAGATAACGCAATTACTTATAGCCTACTGTACAAAGCGTAACCAATACGAGGCTCTAAACGCGTGTTGTTTGTGTCTCTGCAGTCGATGCAGATGTCACAGTGGTTGGGTCCGGTCCTGGCGGCTATGTCGCCGCCATCAAGGCAGCACAGCTCGGCTTCAAGGTAAGACGGTCGGTCATACGTTAGAAGCCGACGGTCGTATTTACACAATGTGAAAGGCATGATGATGTCAAATCTTAAAGCTACCATAGTCTAGTAGTTTTTTAAGTTTTAAGTAAGTGTCAGAGGTTCCGCAGTAGGCTATAGGAAGATGCTGGAAGTTTGTACAACATAATAGATGCCATATATCATAGCTATGTGATACTAAAGTGCTAACATTACATGTAAACATCATGTATGGTTAGTCTATTCACTGGAGAAAAAGATGATCAGATTTACAGCTCCCTTGTCTGATTGACCCAGAGTTGGCTGAGCTCCATTTTAAGATGTGTAGCAAAGCTTTTCATTTGTTAATACAGAGGTGCCTTGGTTTTCATTCCAGAAGGTCCAACTCAAACCAAAACGGACTCTAACCAACGCAAACTTTCCCATAGAAAATAATGTAAATCCAATTAATCCGTTCCAGACTCCCAAAAATGTTAACACGATATACAGTTTATAGACAATAATTATAGTTTTACATGCTTGAAATGATGCAAAAATAATTACAATGACAAATGGATGGACAACTGAACCTTTAACATCACTGTTACCTAGTTTTGTTGGAGGGAAAAACCCCACAAAACCCTCAATCAACAAAATAAACACATTATTCTGCTACAACCACAGTTTGCAAAAATGTAAAAATTATATCAAACTAAATATTAATGTTCTAGAACCAATAAACGTATACCTGGCCGTGGAATAAAAAAAAACAACTGCCGATGCAGTTAACATGCTACATAAGTATGAATGCTTATGTTTGTTGTTGGAGCCAGAAGCGTGTGTTATGGACGTAAAATGATGGATGTGTGTGTGTGTGCAATTCAGCCAATGACGGAGCCACTCCCGTCACATTTACATACCTCTGAAATGACGACAAGCTTCTCTTTCAGCTGTAAAATTTGGAGGTCTTGCACCCTTGTCTTGGTACGGCCCATGGCCTTTCTCTTTTGCACGGGCCATGCGGTTGTTATGTCTGTCTCTTGTGCAGGAACTCTGATATAAACAAACGCTGTTGTCCTAAAATGGTGCTCGCGGCCCACAATGCATTGCAGGATCACATGCAAGTATCGCAAGATTTCGTCTTGTGGCCATGATCCAAGATGGCGGCGTGAACAAACCGGATGGTATTTTGGTCGCTAAACAAGCGGGCAAACGCAAGCCAGGGCAAAATTTTAGCTAAAATTCGGGACGTTAACCGAAAAACCGTGCCAACCGGGGCGGACGATAACTGAGGTACCACTGTATTTGTCTTTTCCACAGACAGTTTGTGTGGAGAAGAATCCCACACTGGGCGGAACCTGCCTGAATGTCGGCTGCATCCCTTCCAAAGTAAGCCTATTTCAATGACTGCTTTCAAAAACATAATTTTATTATTTGTGTTGCTACATCTTAATGATGTGACAGCTAACATATGCTTGACGTGTGCAGGCTCTGCTGAACAACTCCTACCTGTACCACCAGGCCCACGGCAAAGACTTTGAGAGCAGAGGCATTGAAAGTAAGACGAACTTCTGTTTTGTTTTCATCTTATGGTAATGGGTTAATTTTATTTGAACATGCATACAAGTTACAATGGAATACATCACATAATTCAATTCACCATTCCACATGTCCAAAAGGAGCAGGATGAAGCAAAGCTTATTTAATCCTACCTCCCCCCAAACATCCGTTCTACATCTTAAGTAGTACATTTATTCACTTCCTGTATTCCATATGTGATTGTTTTAATACATAGAAGAATGAAAAGGTAAAATAACAATATGATGATGTAATTATTAAGATGTTTTCACAATTAATATTATAATCAGTTTAATAAATACATTAATAATAAATAGAGACAAGCATAACACAACAAGTTCCTTGCTTTTTGCAAACATCAACTGCTTGCATTGGTTTTTTGAATTCACTCATCTTGGTGCATTGTTTGAGTTCCTTGCTCAATCCGTTCCATCATTTAATTCCACATACTGAAATGCTGTGGGTTTTTAGTGTTTCTCTCGCATGTAAGTGTTTCAAGTTAAATTTTTCCCTCAGATCATATTTCTCCTCTCTTGTTGAAAAGTATTGTGACATTTTTGGATAATAAGTTATTGTTAGCCTTATGCATTATTTTAGAGGTTTGAAAATGTACTACCGTAAATCACGGTGTATAAACCGCACCCCCAGTTTCAGGCTCACGGCGGGGGAAAAAAAATGTTTTACTTCAGAAATGCTTGCCAACTCTTTCATCTCAAATCAACATGGGTAAAGGTACTAAGCAATTTCAAAAAGAAGAAGAAAGGAGAAATCTGCCGTCCATCAATTCATCTGCAATGGAATTCATGTAAGAAAAGTTTGCCGTCAACTTGCCGATGATGTCCGCTCTCCAACGCCGGATGACTGACTCGTCCACACCGTGCTGCCGTCCTGCTGCCCGGTTCCCAAAGTCTTCTGAATACCGGCAGACGGAGAGTTTGAATGCTGCTGTCAAAGATCGCCGTGGCATTTTAGCTTTAGCTGCTTTAGCTTTAGCCTTGATTTAACGGTAGCTAATGTTGGTTTAGCGGTGACGCGAGCGCGTTCTGCGCATGCGCATCAGTTGTATTGTACATAACACTGCATTGCTTCAGTGTGAATTTGAATAAATTCCAACGTTGTATTGTATTTTAAACCATCACCACCATCATAAACTGTCTGACCCACAGACGGCTATTCTCAAGTCTGCTTCTGGTCAATTTCTGTCTGGTCACAGATTTGTCATCGTGTATAAACCGCACCCCGATTTTTGGCGTCTTACCGGTGGGGGGAAAAAAAGCGCGGTTTATACATCGTGATTTACGGTAAATCAGCAAATCTGCTTTTATAATTATTACCCCATATCTCCACACAATAAATTAGATATGGTAATACCAGAGAACAGGAAAGAGTGTGGAGTCATTTTTGATCAAGAACAAATTTTGCTTTATTCAATATTAAAGTATTTCTCACAACTTTATGTTGTATATTTCTTATGAGATTTCCAGCAAATGTTTTCATCTATTATGATCCCCAGACATTTATTTTTCTTCACCCTTTCAATGTTCACTCCATCTATTTGTATTTGGTCATACGTGTCCTTTCTGCTATTACCAAATGGCGTTATTTTAGTTTTACCTAAGTTCAAGGATAATCTGTTTTTATCAAACCATCTTTTTAACATGGCCATTTCATCCTTAAGTTTTTAAATTCGCTCTTGTGTGCTTTCCCCAGAACAAAAGGCAGTAGTTTCGTCTGCAAAGAACTTTAAATCTTTCGTCACTTTACAGATGTCATTGGTAAACAAATTGAACAGTTTTGGTCCCAATATTGACCCCTTGACGTAAGTTTGGGGGCAACTATTGTGTCTGAGTTGCATCACGTTTTGTTCAGTATCAGGGATCTCACTCAACCTGGAGAAGATGATGGCTCAGAAAAGCGGGGCAGTTAAAGCGCTCACCGGAGGCATCGCACATCTCTTCAAACAGAACAAAGTGAGACCACTTGCTGGGTTTTACCCATTTTTGTGGCTTCTGTCCGTCCCCGTGTGTAACGGACGCTGTGATGTGTTTTTGTCAGGTGACCCACATCAACGGCTTTGGCAGGGTGACTGGTAAGAACCAGGTGACGGCCACAGCGGACGACGGCAGCGAGCAAGTCATCAACACCAAGAACATCCTGATCGCCACCGGCTCTGAGGTCACGCCCTTCCCTGGAATACAGGTGCACCTCTTACGTCCTTCAGTGACGTGATGATTTCTGATGTCCTCAGTGGACGCGTGTGGGGCTCATCAAGCGTCATCCATGTTCTCACGCCGCAGATTGATGAGGAGACGGTGGTGTCGTCTACCGGAGCACTTTCCCTGAAGAAAGTCCCGGAGGAGCTGATCGTGATCGGAGCTGGCGTCATCGGAGTGGAGCTGGTCTGCGTCTTTTGAGTCACGTGACACCTTGTCTCTCTTCGCCAACCGCAGTGCTGACCGCCGTCCTCCTGTCTCGCAGGGGTCCGTGTGGCAGCGTCTGGGCTCTAAGGTGACGGCAGTGGAGTTCCTGGGCCATGTGGGCGGCATGGGCATCGACATGGAGATCTCCAAGAACTTCCAGCGCATCCTGCAGAAGCAAGGCCTCAAGTTTAAGCTGGGCACCAAAGTGCTGGGCGCCACCAGGAGGCCCGACGGCAAGATGGACGTGGCGTGAGTAAACCACCTTAGACCCTGCCCACCCCCACCTTCCACTCCAAACCTCGCCTCCTTAAGCGGCTGTCGGTGCGTTTCAGCGTGGAGGCGGCGGCCGGCGGCAAGAATGAGACGCTGGCGTGTGACGTGCTGCTGGTGTGCATCGGCCGACGACCTTTCACCCAGAACCTGGGCCTGGAGGCGGTAGGCATCGAGCTGGACAATCGGGGGCGCATCCCTGTCAACAACCGCTTCCAGACCAACGTTCCAAGGTGCCGCACGTGTCCAGTGATGATGTCACATATCAGCAGCTGCATCATTGTCTTCCTCCTACCCTTCCTAGTATTTACGCCATCGGGGACGTGGTGGCGGGGCCCATGTTGGCCCACAAGGCCGAGGACGAGGGCATAATCTGTGTGGAGGGCATGGCGGGCGGCGCCGTACACATCGACTACAACTGCGTCCCTTCCGTCATCTACACACACCCTGAGGTGGCCTGGGTGGGCAAGACCGAGGAACAGCTCAAAGAGGAGGTGAGTCGTTGCCATGGCGACAGAAAGCAAACATATATTGTAATTGCCTTTCAGAATAGTTTGATAGGAAATAACGTCATATAAAATAAACCCTTTTCAAATACATTCGGCCCTCGAAGTATCGTGGTGCGATTATTATTGTATATACAGGTTGAGATGGTATTTCCTGCTGGACATTTTGCCTGTCGCACCTCCTCCAGTGCACTTTGGGTCAGATGCAGGGTCGTCAGCTGGTGCCACCTTTCACTGATGTTTCACCCCCACCTGTCCTCACTCCCAAACCATGTGGAGAGGTTCTGAGGGCACGGGAGGGTGTCGTACGCTGCCCTGACCATGAAGCTGAGCCGTGCCTGTGGGGCTTCAAGATTCAAGATTCAAGAGTTTTATTGTCATATGCATAGTAAAACAGGCAGTTATACTATGCAATGAAATTCTTATTCTGTTCATTCTCCCAAGAAAAGAAAGAAAACACAAGAAAGAATAAAAACATAAGAAACATATATACCAATAAATTAAGCAACAACAACAGAAGAGACATTAATACAAATAAATAATACAAATAAATAAATAAATAAAAGTGCTATGAATGTGTGCGTGTGTTGCGTGCGGTGTGTGTGAGTGCTTCGTTGAGAAGTCTGAGTGTCTTGCCAGGTTATGACCCTGTGGATGGTGTCCTCCCACCTGGTCCATGCCCCTTGCTTGCCCTGGGACACCCCTTTTTATGAGATACTGCTCTTGCTCTGCTCGGGCCACTTCCTTCACAATCATGGCCCTTCTCTGCTGTCTTGAGGCTTTTGACCAGAATCTCTTTGGTTCTCCGAGGCCGACTCCAGCCCGGCCTTCCTCCACTCTCCCGGTGATCTCTCTGTGTTGCAGCCTGCTGACAGCCTGATTCACTTCTGGTTGGGACCTCCATTTGCGCCCCGTTCTGACGGCTACTTATTGCAGGGTCCCTGGACTCCTTGAGTTCAAACACCAGGCGGGCCTTTTCCTGTTTGTACCCAAGGCTGACTGACTTCAATGGAAGCTGAAGTGCATTCTTTCCAAAGAGTCCTGCGTTGGAGAAACAGCGAGGGAGACCCAACCATTTCCTTATATAGGTGTTTGCAAAGCTGTTTAGCCTGCTGACCGTGGTGGATGGAATCTTGCAGACTTTAAGTGGCCACATCACACGCTGGAATAGTGTGAACTGGTAGCACCACAGTTTGAACTTCCCGGGGAGCTGGCTGCTATCAATCCTGGCCAGGCCGTGCCCCAGCTGCTGTTGTACCCGCTTGCCCATCTGCCTGTCAGAGAGGTCAGCAGTGTATTCTCTCCCGAGGCTTTTAATAGGCTGCTCTGACAACAGGGGTATCCTCTCCTCCCCCTACCATGAACACCGTCCTATCGGTCCTTACTCCAGGACAGGCTCCAGGACTTGGCTGGCTTTATCTTCAGTCATGCCCACTGTGTAAGCTCATCCAGGCATTTGAGGACCCTTGCTGTACAAGGAGCGGTCTGTAGGATGCTTGTCACATCGTCCATGTACCCTCTCAGGGCGGGAAGTCTTTCTCCAGATGGCAGCCTCACACCTCCAAATACTTGTCTTGCTCCACAAAGAATGAGCTCGAAGGCAGCCACGAAGAGTATGGGTGAAATCGCACAGCCCATTGCGATGCCGACCTCCAGCTGTTGCCACCTTGTTGCCGAGCCTTCTCGGGTGAAGCACATGTGGAAATTGCTGAAGTATTTGGCTATGATGGTGGTGACAGCTGTTGGGATGTGAAAGAACTCCACTGTGTAGTCAATCACCTTGTGTGGTACTGACCCATACGCATTGGCCAAGTCTAGCCACACCACATGGAGGTCAGTGCGCTCCCTCTTGGCCCGCTGGATCTGCTCCCAGATCACGGCTGAGTGCTCAGTACACCCTGGGAATCCTGGGATCCCCGCCTTCTAGCAACTTGTGTCAACATACCCATTGCCCTTAAGGAAGTTGGTCATTCTTCTTGCGAGAATTCAGAAGAACAGTTTCCCCTCCACGTTCAGTAATGCGATGCTCCTGAACTGATCGATGGTGGTAGAATTCAATTGGGATGGACTCCTTCTTCCAAGCCACTCTCATAAACCTCCACAAGGTTTTGGACACTTGTGGGTTCTTCTTGTAGAACTTATAGGACAGTCCATTTGGTCCGGGTGCTGAGGCTGATCTTGCTTTCCTCAGGACCTCTGTAAGCTCACTTAGTCTTGGTGGAGAGGTGTCAAAGGCAATGGTTGGTGGTGGCGGCCGTGGTATGTGTCCTGGGGAACCAAGTGGTGTGTCTCTGGCTGCATCGGTGTAGCGGGTCTTTGCATATTGCTCCAGCTCTTCCTTGGAGATGTCCAGCTTTCCGCTCCGTTTCTCATCCAGCAGCTGTCTGGCATACTTGTAAGGCTCTTCTTTTCTTCTCCTTTCTCTTTCTCCGCTTCCTGATCCGGTCTGCGCGGCAAAGTTTTGCAAGTTTCTGTTTGAGCTCATCCCAGGGTAGCTTTAGACCTGGTTTCTCTTCTGGGGTTGCTTTCCTCCACCTTTTCCGGAGTTGGCGTCTGTCGTATAGGAGCTCCTCGATCTGTTTCTCCCTTCGCCCTTTCTGGATAGGAAGTGGGCATGTGGCTCGTTTCCCTGTGATTTCTCCGAACCTTTCTTTACACTCCTGGAAGCAGATGTTACTGAGGGCCCTCTGTTTGTCCTCAAATTTGCCTCGCAAGGCTTGCTCCAGGATGCCACTCAGGTCTCTGTCAAGTTTGCCCCATGCTCCTCTCTCCTTTGCAGTTGGCCACTTGATCCTGCCGCGCTGCTCTAGAAGCTTGGGCATAATTCCTGTTTGTTTGGCTGAAGTAGGGACAGTGTGTCCACCATCCAGGCTTGCTGTCTACATCTCTTGTCCCGTTTCCTCTGCTGTTGCCCTTCCTGCACTGTCGGGTCGTGCTGCACTGTGGTTTGCTCCCTGGCTTTGGGTCCCTTTCGTCTGACCTGCCGAAGCAGTGCGATTGTGCTGTCTGGGCTGCCTGCCACACTTCATCTTTCCTTGATGGATATGCAAGCCTCTGAGTGAGGTCACTTTCTGCCACCAACAACTACACTTCCGGAGGAACTTCTCGTCGTCATTATCCATTCCGTTGCATTACTATTATCTCTCCCTCGCTATGTCGCGTTTTCTTCTGAAATTAATGAATAAATGATGGCTGTTTTGTGGTCAACTATGGTGTATTTGTCAAAACATACGGAAATACAAATGATGTAGGCAGGAATGACACAAAACACTGAGACATACCATATTTCTAAATGGAAATATTGTCGTAGTTAGAGCATAGAAAACCTGTTCACCACCTTCTAAATACACTTTTTAACATTATTAGAGCCCTCTAGACATGAAGTAACATCCCTGTAGTCACCTATACACTCCTATTACCCAATATAATGGCTATAATAAGAGAAAATAAGGCATGTAAGACATGGAGAACCTGTTTACAACCTTCTAAATACGGCTTTTAACATTATCAAAAACCCTCGAGACATGAAATAATACTCTTATCACCTTTACACTCCTATTACCCAATGTAGTTATAGCACAGGCGTTAGTAAGCAGCACCAGGACGGCTGCGCGGTTGTTGGTCGACATACACTCCTGATCAAAATCTTAAGACCAGTTGAGAAATTGCTAGAATTAGCATTTTGCACATTTGGATCTTAATGAGGTTTTAAATAGAGCTACAATATGCAAAAACAAGAAGGGGGAGTGAGACAAAAAGCATTTTGAAAAAGTCATTTATTGAAAACAACAATTAAACTAAAAGAGGCTGATCTGATTTATCAGCTGATCAAAAGTTTAAGAACACAGCCTAGAAAAGCCCAAGTCAGCTCAAAATGTTAATTTTCTGTCAGGCATTCCCCTTCATGCCCTCCTGATGGTAAAACTAAGAAGCTTTCTCTTTTTCAACGTGGTGGGATTGTGGAGCTGCATAAGCAAGGCCTCTCGCAGCGTGCCATGGCTGATGAGGTTGGGAGCAGGAAATCAGTCATTCTAAGTTTTTGGAAAGATCCTGAGCATTATGGAACAAAAAAGTCAAGCACTGAGCTGAGCTGCGCTGAGCCGGAGGATCTGATTGGCTGTCCATCAAGACACAGGGCGGTCTTCCACCCACATGAAGGCCCTTACTGGTGCCGACTGCAGCGCAATAATCATCAGACGCCATCTGCGGGAAAAGGGTTTAAAAAAACAAGACCTCGTGTCCTTCAACGCCACAAAAGTGCCTGTGTAGACTTTGCCAGGGAGCATCAAACATGGGACATTGAAAGGTGGAAAAAAGGTTTTATTCTCTGATGAGAAAAAATGTAACCTTGACGGTCCAGATGGCTTCCAACGTTACTGACATGACAAGGAGATCCCACCTGAGATGTTTTCTACCCGGCACAGCGGAGGCGGGGGTCCATCATAATCTGGGGTGCTTTTTCATTCAGTGGAACACCGGAGCTTCAGGTGGTGCGGGGTCGTCAAAAGGCGGTGCTTACGTGCAGATGTTGCAGCGGGCGTCCCTCATGACCGAGGGCCCTCGTCTGTGTGGTACCAGCTGGGTTCTTCAACAGGACAACGCTGCAGTTCACAATGCTGGCTTGACCAAGGACTTCTTCAGGGAGAAGAACATCACTCTTTTGGACCATCCTGCATGTTCCCCTCATTTAATTCCCATAGAGAACATTTGGGGATGGATGGCAAGGGAAGTTTATCAAAATGGCCATCAGTTCCAGACAGTTGATGCCCTTGGTGAAGCCATCTTCACCACTTGGAGCAATGTTCCCACTAGCCTCCTGGAAACACTGGCATCAAGCATGCCCAAAGCCATTTTGGAAGTGATGAACAAGAACGGTGGAGCTCCTCATTACTGAGTCCTACTGAGAACATTTTTGGTTCTGGTTTGGAGAGTTTTTTGGTTATTTTTTGAGCTATGGTCTTAAACTTTTGATCAGCTGATAAACAGCCTAATTGTTGTTGTTTTCAATAAATGACTTTTTCAAAATGTTTTTTGTCTCACTCCCCCTTCTTGTTTTTGCATATTGTAGCTCTACTTAAACCCTCATTAAGATCCAAATGTGCAAAATGCTAATGCTAGCAATTTTCCAACTGGTCTTATGATTTTGATCAGGAGTGTATTACTCGACTCTGCACACAGCAACATCTTGTTACCTCAGTTAGCAGACACCTCAGGTGTCAAATTATTTCCAAGTTTCTTCTTTGGGCTGTAAATAAGTGTAAGCCCGAGCCTTAATAATACGTCTGCTGACGTTGTGCAAGCTCAACACGACCAAGGCACGGCAGCCGTGAACTTTTTATCGTCACTGAGATGGTTACGAGCTCTGTCTCACCGTCGACCAAGGACAAAACACTTCCGGCCTTCACAAGAAACATGTCGCACATTTGTCAGATAGAATCTAAAAGAAAATAAGGATACGTGAAAAATAGCTGTTTATGGGAGGGCTTCCTTTAATTGGTCATGATTTTTTTAATGCCGTTTGTTGAGACAAAATGTTTAAAATGAATATGGCACCTTTTTCGATAACTTGCATTTCTTATTTTGCAAAATGAGAGTATATTTTTTTACTTTAACTCATTCAATCCCAGCCATTTTTCAAAAGCAACCTGTTAACTCCAGGCCATTTTAGACGATTTTGACTTTTATCTATCTATCACAGAATATTGTGTTCTATGGCTATATAAACATGGAACCTACCCAAAGAAAGATTAGACTCATGTCTTTCATCAGGGAAAATAAGTTTGTGCCTACCTTTTTTCCGTTCTTTAGTAATCAGCAGTAGAACTTACTGTAGGTAGGTTTCAGGAAAATATCAGTTCCCGGTTAAAAAAGGGAGAAAACTAGCTTTTTGTGAAAAGATACATTTCAAGCATAACTTTCACTTTGACACAAATATTTTTTGCCTTTGTGACAGCTCAAATATCTAAACAACTATACCAACACAAACAACACAAAAAAGGGGTCGTTTTACATCAAAATAATTTTACAAATATAACACCATAAACTATTTACAATTTTCACATTTGTTTGGAACTGACGCAAGCGTTTGCTTGCGTTAAAATGTCCCTACAATGCCTAACCTTCTACACGCTACACTCCTCCACGCTCTCTCATTTCCTCCTCACCTGTCATATGTGATTTTTCCGTTAACATGACCCCTGCTGAGCTCCGTGTGGCTGTTTTCATGGCTTAAAAGTTCAGAGAAAGATAAAGCTGCTGGAAGCCGACCATTCACGATGCCACCCCGGCGGTAGACCACACGCCCAGCGGCCATAGGAGACTACGGTTAACTAAATAGGGGCATAAATTGGAGTATTTGCTGTCTATTAGTCATTCATCCAATCAGCAGTCGGCCCTGTTAAGACAGTGAACACACTGATCTGAGAGGCGCGCAAAACTAATGCTCCACTGTTCCCCAGGGCACACCCTACAAAGTGGGCAAGTTCCCCTTCGCCGCCAACAGCCGCGCCAAGACCAATGCCGACACGGACGGCCTGGTGAAGATCCTCAGCCACAAGGAGACGGACAGGATGCTGGGAGCTCACATCCTCGGAACCGTAAGACCTCTCGGACCAAACGTCAGACGGAGAGAAGTTCTGAAGAAACCTCCATGAATAAAAGTCACCTTTTCACCCGCAGGGGGCAGGAGAGATGATCAACGAGGCCGCCTTAGCCATGGAGTACGGCGCCTCATGCGAGGACGTGGCCAGAGTTTGCCACGCCCACCCGGTAGGATCTACAGCACACACATTATGACATCATCAACCCATCAAGTGCTAACCAGCCTCGTGTTCTTCTTGTCGTCTTGTTCTTGTAGACGGTGTCGGAGGCCTTCAGAGAAGCCAACTTGGCCGCTTCCTTCGGCAAAGCCATCAACTTCTGATCGTCATCATCCCAGGAAGCTCCAACATCCAAACTCTTCTTCCGAGAGCGTTGAATCCAGCTCATTAGTCCAGAAGCTTCTACTTTTATGTACTCATTGAAGTATTGCATAGAATCATGGGTGGCAGTGGAGTTATTTTCTTTTTTTTTATTCCTTTTCAGAAAGCAGCTCAACATTCCCCTGATAGGGATGCTGCTCTCTCATGCTGCCCCGCACTGTTTTTATTTATTTCTCCTTCCTGTACAAGACACCTGCCCTGAAGGCCTTGTGTCAATGTCAATGAAGAAATAAATGCATCATCCGGTCAAGACATGTTTCAAATGTGTCCAACTACTTTGTGATTAACGACTGCGGCCTTTTGTAGAAAATCAGCACTCGATGAAGCAGAAGCGTGTTCTTTGACTCGTCCTCTTGCTGTTGCCTCAAGACCGTACTCCTGCTCCCTCCTCCTGCTCTTGTTTGGTGTGTGTGCTCAGCAGGCGTGGTGCTGCTACTGCCGCCGCAGGCCGAAGCAGAAGCAAGATGACGGACCTCCAGCCCCACGCCGGAGCAACAAGGTTGGCATGAGACTGAAACGATAGAAAGTGTCTGTGTAAGGTGCTTTTTATTTTGGTAAGAATTTTTTTTTGCTGTTTTCATTCTTTGTGTCGTGTTTTCAGGAGAATGTTCTTATCTGCTACCTCGTCATCTTCTGTGTCTTTTTGTTCCAAGTGACTGGCGTCCGTCAGAATTTGACCTCCCATGAAACGAGCCATTGGTGGGTTGCGGCACGTGAGTGAGCAAACAAGCGCCTAAACAGCCTGTGGCACAAGAACTGGTTTCTCAGCAGCGTTGACTGTCAGGAAGACCATTTCTTTGTTTTGAATAGAACTTTATTTCCCAACTCATCAAACCTCATGGAGTTGTTGCGTTGTAGTGTCAGGAACCCAGTGGATTTTCAGTACCGTAATCCCTCCTATGTTGTGGTTAATTGTTTCCAGACCCGACTGAGAAGTAGGATTCCTTATTTATAAATGGAATATTTTGGTAGTTAGAGCATAGAAAACCTGTTAACCACCTTCTAAATACGCTTTTAACATTATTAGAGCCTTCTATTAAAAGACATGAAGTAACACCCCATAGTCACCTTTACACTCCTATTAACAAATATAGTAGACATAATAAGAGAAAATAAGTTTACGACCTTCTAAATACGGCGTTTAACAATAAAACCCTCTATACATGAAATAACAACCCTATAGTCACTCCAATTATCCAATATGGTAGACATAAGAGAAAATGGAAAAAGTGTTTATGACCTTCTAAATAGGGGATTTAACATTATTTGAGCCCTGTAGACATGAAATAACGTCAAGAGTCACCTTTACACTCCTATTACCCACTATTGTAGACATAAGAGAAAATAAGACAGTGAACCTGTGTACAGAAAAGAGGCTTATGTCTTTGAATGTGTCTTTTAAATGCCTTTATGTTTGAATTTTACTTCTTTTAGTCATTTTTATGCTTAAATGCTTCATTTAAGCCAAAAAATATGTCACATTTAAGCACATTGTTGGACTAATAATAGGTTGTATTCAACCATGAAACAGTGATTTATTAATTAATATACTTTTGAAAATGTGCCATGTCTGACATAGCTCACTCTCGCACACGCGCACACACACGGGTGACTTGAGAGGGGAAGAGGAAATGTGGTGGACTCATTAGCCACAGCTTCCTGGCTAGTCACGGTGTGGACGCACAGGAGGGAGGAGACATTTCCTCTTCCATCAAGCGGCTCGGGAATTGTTTTTGAAGAAAAGTCTTGCTCCGCCTCCCTCCCCACTGGACGCCACTTCTTCCTCCTCCTCCTCTTCTTCCTCCTCCTCTTCTTCCTAGTGAAAAAGTGTGAAATCCTTCCAGGAGATGTTGCCCTGACCATCAGTGAGTACTTTTATTTTTCTACACACGTTTTCCTGACTACCTTTTTGGTCATCATCACAAAACATGCTGCCAAGACCTTAATACTAGCTTCTAGTTTATATCATTTGTTTGCTGTGTGTGTGGATGTTTGTTGATGGCGGAGGCCTTGAGCTGTCAAACTACTTGTCTTCTTTAGGAAGCACTGGTGCATGATTGGATGAACGTGGTGTGTAAATGCTGAGCAATATTGTCAACAAAGACTTTTAACACTAGCTTAGAGGTCACAGCATATCATGGCAACCCCCTGAGATACTGTGCAAATACAGTCAACTCTCGCCACCTGGTGCTTCAAATTTTGGGGGTTCACTATCACGGTTTTTCAAAACTATATTAATACTGTAAATAATGGTGTTTTGTGGTTGAATACGACCTATTAGAAAATCTGCATATTTAAGCAAATGTTGCGTATATTTTGCCTAAATGAAGCATTTTCAAGCATAAAAATGGCAAAATTGGCAAAGACAAATTTAAGGTATTCAGAAGCTGCATTCAAAGACGTGATATGTAGTATTCTACAGTACATTGGTCAGTAAGTGTCAGTAATGTCGGGTGACACACACAAGCGCCCGATTTCACCTGATCACCTGGAACAGCAGGCTGTTCTTGCGGGTTTGAATGATCTCACAACAAGCACAATAATCCCTAACACGGACTACCATGCCAAGCTAAACTAAACTCTGAGCCCCGCGACGTCACTTCCTGTCTGCTCGGCTTGCACCGGAACACATTTACAGCAACACACATGAGCAGAAGTCCTATTTAGGTCTTAAATATCTTATTTTCTCTTATTGTGTCTACTATATTGGGTAATAGGAGTAGTAGTAGTAGTAGTAGTAGTTTATTAATCCCACAGCAGGGAAATTCATCTGTTACAGCAGCAAGCAAGAGTGCAAAGGTGAATGTAGGGCTGTTATTTCATGTCTACTGTAGAGGGCTCTAATAATGTTAACAGGCGTATTTAGAAGGCTGTAAACAAGTTTTCTATGCCTTATTTTCTCTTACTATATTAGGTAATTTTTATGTCTATATGTCCATCTCTTCTGCCCCCTGCAGGCGTAAACAGTACAGGAATCAGACATGATCAACCTCGGCCACACGGTTGTCTAGTGGTTAGCATGTTGGCCAACACAGTAACAGTCTGGAGATCAGGAAGATCTCCCTTGGGCATTTCTGTGTGGAGTTTGCATGTTCTCCCCGTGTGTGTGTGGGTTTTCTCCCGGTACTCCGGTTTCCTCCCACATTCCAAAAACATGCATGTTAGGTTAATTGCAGACTCTAAATTGTCCATAGGTATGAATGTGAGTGTGAATGCTTGTTTGTCTATATGTGCCCTGCCATTGGCTGGCCACCAGTCCAGGGTGTACCCCGCCTGTCGCCCGAAGTCAGCTGGGATAGGCTCCAGCATGCCCCCGCGACCCTAAAGAGGAGAAGTGGCATAGAAGATGGATGGATTATCAACCTCATCACTTGTCTCCCCTCCAGAATCCACATCATGATCACGCTGCCAAGCATCCTTCCATTTTTTAAGCCCACCCAGTCTTCACCCGCCTCCTTGACCTCACTCATCCTCTCCAACAACAGCACTGCCAGCGACATAGTCCATGGAATACTGGGCAAAATTCCCTGTGAGTTCACCACACCAGTCTATTTCCTCAAAATCTACTCTAAGTAGACTAGACCCGGTTTACAGGTATGTTCCCAGTACCAGCTGGTACTGTCATTAAAGCGTCTCTCTGGCGCCCCATTGTGTCCCCTGCAGTGTCTCCATGGGTTGTCTACCTCCTGCTGGCCGTGGGCGCTCTTCTAGTGTTACTATTCTGCGTGTGCGTGTGTGTCTGCTGCTGCAGAAGACGCAGGAAGAAGAGGCGCCAGCAGAGGCGCGACGCGCACGTCAAGCTTGCATCGCTGAGCGGAAAAACCACCTCGGCGTTGGTAAGCTGTAGAGCCCTCTGGTGGCCAATCATGATATGACTAATCCCGCCATATCGTATCTATGCTTTTAAAAGTGAACTACTGTAGTCTGGAGGATATACAACCCCTGGCAAAAATGATGGAATCACCATTCTCGGAGGATGTTCATTCAGTTGTTTAAATTTGTAGAAAAAAAGCAGATCACAGACATGACACAAAACTAAAGTCATTTCAAATGGCAACTTTCTGGCTTTAAGAAACACTAAAAGAAATCAAGAAAAAAAGATGTGGTAGTCAGGAACAGTTACTTTTTTAGACCAATCAGAGGGAAAAAATTATGGAATCACTCAATTTTGAGGAAAAAATTATGAAATCATCCTGTAAATTTCCATTCCCAAAACTAATACCTGCATCAGATTAGATCTGCTCATTAGTCTGCAGTTAAACAGGAGTGATCACACCTTGGAGAGCTGTTGCATCAAGTAGACTGACATGAATCATGGCTCCAACACAAGAGATGTCAATTGAAACAAAGGAGAGGATTATCAAACTTCTTAAAGAAGGTAAATCATCACACAATGTTGCAAAAGATGTTGGTTGTTCACAGTCAGCTGTGTCTAAAATCTGGACCAAGTACAAACAACATGGGAAGGTTGTTAAAGGCAAGCATACTGGTAGACCAAGGAAGACATCAAAGCGTCAAGACAGAAAACAAAGCAATATGTCCTGAAAACAGAAAATGCACAGCAAAACAAATGAGGAACAAATGGGAGGAAACTGGAGTCAACGTCTGTGACCGAACTGTAAGAAACCGCCTAAAGGAAATGGGATTTACATACAGGAAAGCTAAACGAAAGCCATCATTAACACCTAAACAGAAAAAAAAAGGTTACAATAGGCTAAGGAAAAGCAATCGTGGACTGTGGATGACTGGATGAAAGTCATATTCAGTGATGAATCGCGAATCTGCATTGAGCAAGGTGATGATGCTGGAACTTTTGTTTGGTGCCGTTCCAATGAGATTTATGAAGATGACTGCCTGAAGAAAACATGCACATTTCCACATTCATTGATGATATGGGGCTGCATGTCAGGTAAAGGCACTGGGGAGATGGCTGTCATTACATCTTCAAGAAATGCACAAGTTTACGTTGACATTTTGGACACTTTTCTTATCCCATCAATTGAAAGGGCGTTTGGGGATGATGAAATCATTTTTCAGGATGCAAAAACATTCCTTGAAGAAAGACACACAAGGTCAATGTCATGGCCTGCAAATAGTCCGGATCTCAATCCAATTGAAAATCTGTGGTGGAAGTTGAAGAAAATGGTCCAACCTGCAAAGCTGATCTGGCAAAAGCAATCAGAGAAAGTTGGAGCCAGATTGATGAAGAGTACTGTTTGTCACTCATTAAGTCCATGCCTCTGAGACTGCGAGCTGTTATAAAAGCCAGAGGTGGTGCAACAAAGTACTAGTGGTGTGTTTGAAGTATTCTTTTGTTGTTTTTTTCATGATTCCATAATTTTTTCCTCAGAATTGAGTGATTCCATAATTGTTTCCCTCTGATTGGTCTAAAAAAGTAACTGTTCCTGACTACCACATCTTTTTTTCTTGATTTCTTTTAGTGTTTCTTAAAGCCAGAAAGTTGCCATTTAAAATGACTTTAGTTTTGTGTCATGTCTGTGATCTGCTTTTTTTCTACAAAATTAAACAACTGAATGAACATCCTCCGAGACTGGCGATTCCATCATTTTTGCCAGGGGTTGTAGTCAGTAATAATGAAACCTAACGAAATAATTGTTAAGCAGCTTATTGTAAATGTAAATGATAAACGTAGTGTTTATTTCGCTAAAGTACAAAGAGGGCGGGCGTTTAGATAGGATTAGATTTCCTACATGTGAAAAGTCATAAAGCACAAGTTCATTGTTGACCTTGAATCATGGTTTGGAGTGCATGAGGAGGGGTAAGGAAATCTCTTCACTCTTTGACCACATTGACCACATTTATGAACCAAGTATACCGCACAACACAGCAGCAATAGAACCAATGTTGTATTAGCGGTAAGGAGCAAACTGCTGAGTCAGCAGCTGACTTTCAAGCGTCTGTGACCACTCCTGACACGTAACTCATTCAATCCCAGTCATTTTTCAAAATTCAACCCCTTCAGTTCCATTTTGGCCATTTCTGACTGATCTTTCAAGCCACACAGAATATTGTGTTGTATGGCTATATAAACACGGAACCTACCAAAAGAAAGATTTCTCCCATCTTTCATCACAGAAAAAAAGTTTGTTTCTACCTTTTTCCCTTCTTTAGTAATCATCAGTAGATCATAGGTGAGTTTCAGGAAAATATCAGCTCCCCACTAAAAAAGGGAGAAAACCAGCTTTTTGCGAAAAGGTACGTTTCAAGCATAACTTTCAGTTTGACACAAATGGTTTTTGCTTTTGTGACAGATCAAGTATCTAAACAACTATACCAACATAAAGAACACAAAAAAGGGGTCGTTTTACATCAAACTATTTCTTAAGATAAGATAAGATAAGATAAGATATGCCTTTATAAGTCAGGAATTTCAGGTTTACAGCAGCGTAACACCATGAAGTATTTACAATTTTCACATTTGAAACTGAACTACGTGTGTGCACGCGTGTGCGTGCCAGTGCATGTGTTAACATGTCCCTACAATGTGTAACCTTCTGCACGCTACACTCCTCCACACTTTCTTACTTCCTGCTTCCTGTCATGTGTGATTCCCCCCCCCGCCCGTCCACGCGATCTCTGCCGAGCGCTTATCAAATGCACTTCTGCCACCTCGTGGCCGTTTTCGTGGCTTAAAAGTGCTCTGAAGTGAAATCCATTAGACTTTTTGGACTCTTGCGCAAAAAAACATAAAAGACGTGTAAAGACGTTGTTGGGTTCGAGCGTTCGGGTTTATAAAAAGGTTAAAATGCTAAACTACATTAGGAGGTTACCTACAGCCACGGCAGTTACTGCCAATGTTGTTGACCCGAGTCCGCTATGTGGTGTTTACTTTTGTTTTGTTTTTTCTGATGACAGGTTCAACCCGGCGCGGGTGAGCATTCTGGCGTCAACAAGCAGCCGCGAGGGAAACTGCTCTACTCGCTGGAGTTCAACGCTGCTCTGTCCGAGGTGACCCAAATCCTAAACTCCGCCCATCCAATTACCAGCACTCACGCTAAGCTGCCAAACTAGCCTGTACGCTAACACAGTTGTGTATGATGTCATGCCCGTGCAGCTGATGGTGGGCATCAAACAAGCCAGCAGCCTGAAGGCCATGGACATCGGGGGGACATCAGACCCGTACGTCAAGGTTTACATCCTCCCTGACAAAACCAAGACCTGCGAGACCAAAGTGCTGAAGAACACACTGAACGCCATCTTCAACGAGCACTTCAACTTCCAGGTGGGCAGAGCCCGACTCCTGGGTCACTTCCTGTGTGTGGTTAGAAGAAGATGACGTGTGTGTGTGGCAACAGATCTCCAAGGCGACGCTGGTCAAGTCCACGGCCGTCTTGCAGGTGTTTGACTTTGACAGGTTCTCCAAACACGACATGATCGGCGAGCTCAGGCTGAAACTGGGCCAAGTAGACTGGAACCACGTCATTGAGGAGTGGCGAGATCTGGAGGAGCCCTCGACGATGGAGGTTAAGCGGCGCTCACAACCGCAATAGCGCGTGACAGAGCACACAAGCTCATTTGCATATGCCAATGCTGATTGGCTGCAGGAGGAGAACCTGGGAGAGATCTGCTTCTCGCTGCGGTATGTTCCCACCTCCAGCAAGCTGACCGTGGTCATCCTGGAGGCCAAGAACCTCAAAAGCACCGACCTAGACGGGAGTTCAGGTCAGACGTCACATCTTGCGGTTCTGCTAAAAGGGGCGGGGCCTGGCGTCACCGTAGTCGTCTGAAGTTAAAAAGAATTCTTTGTGTTTTGTGTTGAGATCCGTATGTGAAGGTGCAGTTGGCTCTGGACAAGAGGAAGTGGAAGAAAAAGAAGACGTCCATCAAGAGCAACACGCTAAACCCGTACTACAACGAGGCCTTCACCTTCAAAGTCACCCTGGAGCAAATACAGGTAGGTGGTGCCAGACAGGAACCACCCAGGAGCACGACAAGAAACTCATGGAGCAGGTTGATTTCCATTGTTTTCTGACATTTTTAGAGGAAAAATTTAAATTTTTATCTTAAACTGTAAAAAAAATAATAATAATAATTTTTAATTATGAATATATTTATAATTATTTTATTTATGTATTATTGATTTATTTATTATATTTTTATTTACCATAAATCACGGTGTATAAACCGCACCCATGTTTTAACCGCACCCCCATTTTCAGGCTCACGGCAGGGGAAAAAAAAATTTTTACTTCAGAAATGCTTGCCAACTCTTTCGTCTCAAATCAACGTGGGTAAAGGTACTAAGCAATTTCAAAAAGAAGAAGAAAGGACAAATCTGCCGTCCATCAATTCATCTGAAATGGAATTCATGTAAGAAAAGTTGGCTGTCAACTTGCCGATGATGTCCGCTCTCCAACGCCGGATGACTGACTCGTCCACACCGTGCTGCCGTCCTGCTGCCCGGTTCCCAAACTCTTCTGCATACCGGCAGACGGAGAGTTTGGTCGCGTTAGCTCCGGTGCTAGCTCAGGGCCTGTTGATGCTAACCTCAGGCTGAGACCTGAGGTGAGCAGCAGCGTTGCAGGTTGACCGATGACCTGAGCGACTTTTACCCTTGAACGGTAGGAAGAGGGGGCCAAATTTCGACAACGCTCGTCACAAAATGGGAAAATGACTTTGAATAAACTCCAACGTTGTATTGTATTTGAAACCATCTGCAATGTTTTAATGGAAGCTTAGGTTAGCTTCAGTATATATGGAGATCGTTTCACTGTGTCAAAATACAGACACACAACAGTCAGATAAGTGAAAAAGGAATTGCACTTTCAGCAACTGTACAGCAGAGGGCGCTAAAGTCAAAGCAACTGTCTGACCCACAGACGGCTTTTCTCAAGTCTGCTTCTGGTCAATTTCTGTCTGGTTAAGACTTGTCATCGGGTATAAACCGCACCCCGATTTATGGCATCTTATCGGTGGAAAAAAGCACGGTTTATACACCGTGATTTACGGTACTCAAAATATAAAATGTAGAAATATATTTATGAATAAATTTTAACTTTTACTTCAAACTGTAAAAGAAATACTTGATTTTAATTATAACTAGAGGTATGCAATGTCAAATAAATGCTACTATGCTAATATTAGCATGCTAACGCACACCTGACAAACACCTGGGCAAAAAAGTATTTAGTCCGCCACCAATTGCGCACGTTCTCCCACTTAAAAGATGAGTGAGGTCTCCAAATCTCATCATAGGTACACCTCAACTATGACAGACAAAATGAGGGAAAAAAATCTAGGAAATCACATTGTCTGATTTTTAAAGAATTTATTTGCAAATGATGGTGCAAAATAAGTATTTGGTCAATAAGAAAAGTTCATGTCAATACTTTGTTATCTTCCCTTTGTTGGCTATGACAGAGGTCAAACGCTTTCAGGAAGTCTTCTCAAGGTTTCAACACACTGTTCCTGGTATTTTGGCCCATTCCTCCACGCAGATCTCCTCTAGGGCAGTGATGTTTTGCGGCTGTCGCTGGGCAACACACACTTTCAACTCGCTCCAAAGATTTTCTATGGGGTTGAGATCTGGAGACTGGCTAGGCCACTCCAGGACCTTGAAATGCTTCTTAGGAGGCCACTCCTTCGTTGCTCGGGCAGTGTGTTTGGGATCATTATCATGCTGAAAGACCAGCTACGTTTCATCTTCAATGCCCTTGCTGATGGAATGAGGTTTTCACTCAAAATCGCACGACACATGGCCCCATCCATCCTTTCCTTCACACGGATCAGTCGTCCTGGTCCCTCTGTAGAACAACAGCCCCAAAGCATGATGTTTCCACCTCCATGCTTCACAGTAGGTATGGTGTTCTTTGGATTCAACTCACCATTCTTTCTCCTCCAAACACGACAAGTTGAGTTTCTACCAAAAAGTTCTATTTTGGTTTCATCTGACCATATCACATTCTGCCAATCCTCTTCTGGATCATCCAAACTCTCTCTAGCAAACGTCAGACGAGCCTGGACGTGTACTGGCTTAAGCAGGGGGACACGTCTGGCACTGCAGGATTTGAGTCCCTGGCGGCGTAGTGTTACCGATGGTAGCCTTTTTACTTTGGTCCCAGCTCTCTGCAGGTCATTCACGAGGTCCCCCCGTGTGGTTCTGGGATTTTTGCTCACCGTTCTCGTGATCATTTTGACCCCACGGGGTGAGATCTTGCGTGGAGCCCACATGGAGGGAGATTATCTGTGGTCTTGTATGTCTTCCATTTCCTAATAATTGCTCCCACACTTGATTCCTTCACACCAAGCTGCTTACCTATTGCAGAGTCAGTCTTCCCAGCCTGGTGCAGGTCTACAGTTTTGTTTCTGGTGTCCTTTGACAGCTCTTTGGTCTTGGCCATAGTGGAGTTTGGAGTCTGACTGTCTGAGGTTGTGGACAGGTGTCTTTTATACTGATAATGAGTTCAAATATGTACCATTAGTACAGGTAACGAGTGGAGGACAGAGGAGCCTCTTCAAGAAGAAGTTACAGGTGTGTGAGAGTCAGAAATCGTACTTGTTTGTAGGTGACCAAATACTTACATACTACTACTCCATAACTTGCAAATAAATTCTTTAAAAATCAGACAATGTGATTTTTCTGGATTTTCTTTTCTCATTTTGTCTGTCATAGTTGAGGTGTACCTATGATGAAAATTGGAGACCTCACTACTCTTTTAAGTGGGAGAACATGCACAATTGGTGGCGGACTAAATACTTTTTTGCCCTACTGTAACAGCACTATGTGTTTTACTATAGGTTTCTACTCATGAAAACTACTCATGCCACTATGCTAATGTTAGCAATCCTAACCTTAGCATGCTAAACCGAGCATGATAGCGCTAAGCGTCTGCCAATGTTAAAACTAAAGAAAATGGCTAAAAATGGTACTATGCTAATGCTACCACTTAACATAATAGCACAAAGTGTTTCTGTAAGTCTGTACCACTGATCTGTATTATATATCTGGATAGCGCATTGGCGATGACTTGTGAAGCCACACGGCCGCCATATTGGCACTCACAAGAAACACTTCTCGACAAGCTTTTGCATTCGTGGTGAACTTCTTTTATTAATTCGGATTGGACACAAATTTTGCCTTAAGATGCTTGCATGTGCAGCTATTAACTGCACAAATCGCCAGTTCAAAGGCTGTGGACAAACATTTCACCTGTAAGTATGATTGAAATGTAGATTTATGATTGATAATTTAAGGGTTTTGCACTGTCGATCTCTCAGATATTTTCGATCGTGTAAAATTCCTCTGATTAAATGTATGTCCAGAATTGATACGTTTATATAGCTCTATAATAGCTAAGAGGAAATGTACGTACTTTTTTGTTTTTCTTTAAGGGAGAGGTTGCGTTACTTGAAGGAATGGTAGAATCTCAGTGTTTCCATGATGCTTACCAGGCATTGTATACAGTGCAGTTAGCAAGCCAGTTTGCATACAATTGACCCGGCATGACCCTTCATTTGGATAAACAACAATTTTTTTTTTGCTGTTGAATGACTGAATGACTAAAAGGATTAATTCATATGATATGTTGTGGAAAATAATATTACTGAACATGCATACCGGTATGTTTGGGATTGCAAACAACGTATTGTTTTCCCCAAAGCATGTGGTATTGTTTCAGTGTTGTTGTTTTTTTCAGTGTGTCTGTGGGTGTATGTGTTTATGGTGATTACACATTATGGTTATCACATACAGTAGTACCTCGCATAACGTAAACCTCCTTTTAGGTAAATTACACTGAGCGTAAAGAATTTATGTAAATTTTTTCGCATCATATTACGTAAGGAATTCCATATAACGTAAAGCGTCAAGTCCGTGCAAGCGACAGAGGGACTAACACAGTACACTTGGCGACGCCTTCTGGCTTCACGCTCTCATTAGCTGATTATCGGTGCACCGCCTACGCTCTCATCTCATTGGCTGATTATCAGGGCACCGCCTACGCTCTTATCTCATTGGCTGATTTATCCAGCGCGTCCATGTTTGTGTGTGAGCTCCCTTCCTCATCGTAGTCGCCCTTAAACTAGTTTGCACGCATTGAAATCTCTTTTTAATTAGTTTACTTTTCTTTGTGTTAAAATTACCGGAGTCATGGGCCCTAAACCAAGTGGAAGTGAGAAGAAAAAAGGGAAAAGTTGTCGATCGAAACAAAGCAGGAAATGATCCAGAAGCATGACGGTGGTATGAAATGAAGTGGTGTTGTTGAATCTCCCCGCTTTTTAATGTAAAATATAGATGTTCTGCAAGCCTCTTCATCTGCTTTGTACACGATGTACGCTGTGCCAATGTGGTCGAGATATGAGTGGTAAGATGCCGTCTCTTTGGCTTCAGCGGCTTGCGCGAGCGGGTGCGACGTATGAGCTATCCAGATACAGTCAAACCTGTCTTAGTGGCCACCTGTATATAACGGCCACCTGCCTGTAGCAGCCACTAAAAAATCCCTCACAGAAAATTTGCGTGTTATAGACCCTGTGTATAGCAGTCACCTGTCCAACGCGGCCAGCGGCCACCCATTTTGTCTCCCTTGGTCAATATCTGACCGCATATAGCGGCCAAAATGCCGACTCAAGCAGAAGCTTCATGCACGAAAAAGTTTTTTTTTTTAATCAATGAAGCCGCCGTGTGTAGACTTTAATTACTGAGTCGTAGCTCAGTCACAATCATTCACAAGATCCACACAAACTGTCAGTTGTTCCACATAAAAAAGCCGTCTTCTTTGGAGCTTGTTGCAGACAGTGACACCGTTTATTTCCTGGTGTGAGACAATGTGCACTGGTCAATACTGTAATGCCGCTTGTTGTGGGGAAGGAGAGACTCACGTCGCCGATGCACTTTAATGGCTTTATTAACAGCAGTTTATTAACCGAGCATCTTTACAACTTTTAACCGCAGTCCCACAGTGCCCTCTACAGGTCGACATTTAACAGTATAATTATATGTATCTGCAACACAAGCTTCTAATCACAGTCATGTTAATATGTGCACGCACAAATTCAAAATGGCCGCCAACCTGTCTATAATGGCCACCTGCCTATAGTGGCCACTTTTGCCGTTTCCCTTTAGTGGCCGCTATAGACAGGTTTGACTGTATATTATACAGATCAGTGGTCTGTACTCATAAAAAGGGCGAAAAAGGCAATATGTTAACATTAGCATGCAACACCTAGCATGTCAGTGTGAAGTATCACATAAAAATGGCAAAAAAAAATGCTACTACTACTAATGTTAGCATGCTAACGCGTAGCATAATAGTGCAATGTACCAGGAGTGCTAAATATTTGTGTGAATGCGTTTATGCATATAATTTCTATTTAACTATTTATATTTACATTATAATAAATTCTTTGTTGAAAATTAAAAATAAAATGTAAAAACAAATGTAATAAATTTGAACTTCTACCTTGAACTGTAAAAAAATAAGATTTTATTACAAATATATTTATATACTGTATAATTTATATTTACATCGTAATATATTTTTATTTTCTATAATAAATATTCAAAAATATTTTTGAATTTTTAATTATGTATATATATATATATTATGTACACTAAGTCCCCTACTAACAAACATCCGACGTGCGAACTTTCGGGGATACGAACACAAGTCGACTGGTCTATATTTTCATGTGTTTTGCCTTAAGTCCATATTTATACTGCTACATGCTTGACCAGCAGAGGGCACTGTGACACTGCTAATGGGACCAACAGATGCTAGGGAGAGAAAGCTAAGTTTTAGCTGTATGATACAACCCGGACAGAGCGTGTGATTTATGAAGAGTTTATGAAGAGTTAATAGGCCTGCTTAATTCTACACCACCCACAGAACACTACCTCTTTTAGAAGAGTCTAACCACCACCACCATTTGTCCTTTTTTTCAATATCTCCTCTTCCAACTCCACCACAACGACAAATGCTCGACCACTCCTCTTCAAAGGTAAATAACATTTATCATTACGTATTATTATATCATTTTTATTACTGTTATTTTCATTAATTATCCTGGTTTAATATTACTACTGCATCCAAACTCATATTTACATACATACACAGATACTGTATATGTATACACGTACATGTAGTACCTATATCATTGCTAATACAATTTTTTTTTCCACTTAAGAACAATTCGACTTAAGAACGGTCGTCTGGAACCAATTGTGTTCGTTGGTTGGGGACTTAGTGTATTATTTAAATTAAATGTAAACATTTTTGTTTATACAAATAATTTTCTTGAATATTTTCTTCAGATAATTGTTTGTGTGGGATGATGTTTTATTATTTTTTAAAGTCTACTTACAATATATAAGTATTGGGTCAGATACCATTTTAAAAAATCGACATGGTTCTTAATGACATAAAAACGATGTTAATACAGCGGAAGAGCCATTTGGAATTTGACCATAAATGTTGGAAAAAAAACACTCCAAAGTGCTGAACTTCTTTTTACACTTAAAAACACAATTTAACTCTGGAACAGATGAATTGTACTCATGAATAAATGTGTTCGCCCTCAGCGTGTCAACCTGGTCATCTCTGTGTGGGACCACGACCCCTTAACCCCGAACGACCCGACGGGGAAGATCTTTCTGGGCTGCGACGCGGCAGGCAACCAGCTGAGGCACTGGGCCGACATGCTGTCCAACCCGCGGCGCCCGGTGGCCCAATGGCACACGCTGCTGTCGGCCGAGGAGGTCAATGCCAGCTTGACCCTCAAGAAGAAGATCCCTCTGGTCAGGAAAATTCCTTTCTGAGGCCAGACACACGGGGGCGCTGTGGACCCGCTCACGTTTTCAGAGGGTGGAAAAGTTTTGCAAAAGACTAGGATTAATACATAACTCTGCATATAGTACCCCCTCTAATGAAGAGGAGCACTTCCACTTTTGTATAAAATACCTTCAACTGTAACGTACATGAAAAGTTCACCTGACATTCAAGTGGAAAGTAAAGAAGAAATTGAGGACTGTTTTGTTTGTTGTTGTTTTTTCAAGCAGGGTGTGGTTGCCTCCCCTGGTGAACGCACGAAAGCAATCAAGCTGAGCTGGTGTGTTACAGCGCTGCTTCAGGCCTCCTGAGAGGAGCCTGATCACATCTGTCAGCAATGACGCTAGTGACCGACAGGGGGAGCCGCAGGTGCTTAAATGATAACACACTTGACATCAGGTCTCGTTTTTATTCCAGCAACACCAGGAACGAAAAAGGAGGTTACTGAAAAGCTCGCAACAATCCACGTAGACGGACAGATGCACAGCGTGCATAACCGCAATGGTGCACAACCTCTCGCTTCGTCTACCCTCTGGTGGCGCTAAAATACGTTGTCAAAATATTCGCAGCAGCTCTCAGTGTGATACAGGACAAACCGTCCCTCCCCTACACGCGCAATACACGCTGTGCGTAGTGCCCCACAATCCAAGGGGGCGCATTCTTGGTATGCGCACACACACCTGTCAGTTTCTGGGTGTAATGGTATAGCTGCCTCCTTTTGAGGCAGGGGGTGCGTACCTTTTGGTCGTTCTGCTTGTTATTTTGCCCTAAAAATGTACAGTAATCCCTTGTTTATCGCAGTTAATTGCTTCCAGACCCGACTGTGATAAGTGAATGTGAATTCCCATGAAGTAGGATTCCTTACTTATAAATCAAAAAGTTTCATAGTTAGAGCATAGAAACCTGTTTGCCACCTTCTAAATATGCTTTTCTAGCATTATTAGAGCCCTCTGGACATGAAATAACACCCCTATAGTCACCTTTACACTCCTATTACCCAATATAGTACACATAATAAGGCTCGTGCTCGTGTGTGTTGCTGTAAATGTGTTCTGGTGCCTTGGTAGCTGAGTATGGGACGGTCAGGAAGTGAGGTGGGGGGTTCAAAGTTGAGTTTTAGCATGGCCTGGGTTAGGTCAGGCCGTGCCTGTTCATTCTTAAAAAAAAAAAAAAAAGAGTGTTGTTGATCATGTACGCTCACACATTCCTAGTTCCTTTTTTTCTTTTTTTACTCGCTGTTGTGTACAGTACTTCCTGTGGTGGCTATTGTATCATCAGTGTAACATTACTGCCACCTAGTGACCAGTGTAGAATACTACATATCATCACAACGTCTTCAAAATGCCTCATATTTGTATTTTACTTCATTTAGCCATTTTGATGCTTGAAAATGCTGCTTCAATTAGAGAAAGAATACTTCAAATTTGGTTAAATATGCATATTTTCGTGTAAATAATAGGCCTGTTCTTTGAAAAGAAAGTTATTTTTGGGTCATTTTTATTAATTTGGATGAGAAGAGTCACTTGAATCAAAACCTTCAACCCTGTGGTATCACAAGAGTGCTTTTATTATCATTATTTTAACATACTGTATTTCCGTAAATCCCAATTTACATCTGGGATGTTTTTTTTCTGTTGTTGTTTTTTCAGTCCAAGCAATGTAGTTTGTTGACATTTGTCAACTCATGACAGGAAATTAAAAAAAGAGCAGGAGAAGGGCTTGTGTACATGCGGAGTTTGTCTTCATAAGGGTAGAGGTGTCCTTGCTTTCTGACAAAGACACACTTGAGGAGGAGGAGGAGGAGGAGGAGGTGACATCAGGTTACCAGGTTACCACTCGTCCACTCATGCAGCATCGTAGGAAAAAAAAACCACACTTCGTGACAGAGATGCTTCAGTCAATCTGAGGACGCTCTGACAAGCTGCTGCTGCTGCACACACAGTGAGTCCTCTTTTGACTAAAATGCTCTACTTTCATGTGACCGAAAGCATTCGTTCTCTGTCGTTTATTTGTAACTCATCTAATTCAACTGGTTTCTTAATGAAGCGTCAATGTCTACACAAACAGCTGAGCCGTGTAAACCTATGGAGTATGTAATAGTTACTACATAGAGTGAATAAAATACAATACTGCATTTGTTTTATATGGAATAGGAATACAATTTTGTATTTTCATTCACTTGTTAGTTAACGTCAATGTTGGCAAATGCTCCAAACTGTTCATCTCACTTCAGCCTCTAGAGGCAGCACTGTGCTCGATGTAGCAATTCTACCTGAAATCTTGCCGACGAAGACCAAACACTTCCGGGTTAGCTTCCGCTGCTCGGCTGGCGGAGCAGTTTGCTAGCCGGCTAGCAGTCACTCCATAAAATGAATTTAAATACATTTACAGCGTGTCGCCGATGTGGAAGAGTGTTTTTGATTAGTTCGACATGCCACTGTTGGTGTTGTAGCTTCAAGGGGCCACACAAGCGCGACCATGCTAGCGAGTGGTGGATGGATGATTAGCTGCAATCGCTGTCATTCACTAACATGCTAGCATCCTCAGTATCGCGTTCATTCCGAGTTTGAGCTGTATTATGTGCTATATTGCGGCTGTGAATCCCATGAAAGAATATGATTCGCGCACACTGAGCTAGCAGCTTGGTCCGGACTAAGCGGCTCATGCACTCAAGTCCGTCCCATGGAGGTGAAGTGTTGCTCGGCTTGCTCAAGATGACGCGCTCCCGTCGCCGGCTGCTTGTGTGTGCAGGAGGCCGAACATGGACGCCCGGGAGGAGTGGAGCGTAAAGCTGAGCGTACAAAAACTGCCGGATGAAAAAGTGCAACATGGACGGCGAGGTAAGTGTCCCGCTGCTTGCTGTCGTCGGACGCGATGAGGTCAAAACATTAGGGACAGTCATGACTCGCTCCGTTCTTGCAGGACTGGTGAGCTCTCTTCACAAACTCTTCAGGAACCCCAACACGCTGCAGATTCACTCCATCAGCCGCCTCGAATGTGCTAGTAGGTTATCTGTTGAGTTTTATCGTTCTCCACTGCAAGTAGAGATGTTGCAGTGTGTCTGCCTCCAAGCACGCCTTGGTGCACTGGGTACAGAAGAGAGTCTTCCCACAAAGCTGGGAGTGTACGATTATGCAGCATTTATTGTGAAGATGAATAACTAGGATTTAGTGCGGCAGTCCAACCACTGATTGATGTATGAAGAGCTTTGTTTACACATTGAGTAATGTGTTGTCTTCTCCGTGTGTGTATGTCTCTCAGGTTCCTGCCCAAATCTGATGATGAGTAGAAGAGAACTTGCAGAAGTGCGACGGCCAGTCCCAGTGGCCCTCACCCCCCAACTGCCCCCCAGGGTGCACCGGCCTCTCTGCATGTCGGTGTCATCGGACAGCAGTGGGCGCTTCCGGGCTCTGGAGACGCAGGAGTGGAAGAACAACCTGAAAGCGCAGGTTGGGCCTAATGTCATGAAAATACTTTGATTTAAGAAAAAAAAAAAAAAAAACCTCACCTTCTCTTGTTTTTGCGGAAGGGGGACACTAGAATTTGAGGGGTGCCACAGTTTATACACACCTGCTTGAAAGGATGAGAGCATACAGTGGGGCAAAAAAGTATTTAGTCCGCCACCAATTGCGCACGTTCTCCCACTTAAAAGAGTAGTGAGGTCTCCAATTTTCATCATAGGTACACCTCAACTATGACAGACAAAATGAGAAAAGAAAATCCAGAAAAATCACATTGTCTGATTTTTAAAGAATTTATTTGCAAGTTATGGAGTAGTAGTATGTAAGTATTTGGTCACCTACAAACAAGTACGATTTCTGACTCTCACACACCTGTAACTTCTTCTTGAAGAGGCTCCTCTGTCCTCCACTCGTTACCTGTACTAATGGTACATATTTGAACTCATTATCAGTATAAAAGACACCTGTCCACAACCTCAGACAGTCAGACTCCAAACTCCACTATGGCCAAGACCAAAGAGCTGTCAAAGGACACCAGAAACAAAACTGTAGACCTGCACCAGGCTGGGAAGACTGACTCTGCAATAGGTAAGCAGCTTGGTGTGAAGGAATCAAGTGTGGGAGCAATTATTAGGAAATGGAAGACATACAAGACCACAGATAATCTCCCTCCATGTGGGCTCCACGCAAGATCTCACCCCGTGGGGTCAAAATGATCACGAGAACGGTGAGCAAAAATCCCAGAACCACACGGGGGGACCTCGTGAATGACCTGCAGAGAGCTGGGACCAAAGTAAAAAGGCTACCATCAGTAACACTACGCCGCCAGGGACTCAAATCCTGCAGTGCCAGACGTGTCCCCCTGCTTAAGCCAGTACACGTCCAGGCTCGTCTGACGTTTGCTAGAGAGAGTTTGGATGATCCAGAAGAGGATTGGCAGAATGTGATATGGTCAGATGAAACCAAAATAGAACTTTTTGGTAGAAACTCAACTTGTCGTGTTTGGAGGAGAAAGAATGGTGAGTTGAATCCAAAGAACACCATACCTACTGTGAAGCATGGAGGTGGAAACATCATGCTTTGGGGCTGTTTTTCTACAGAGGGACCAGGACGACTGATCCGTGTGAAGGAAAGGATGGATGGGGCCATGTGTCGTGCGATTTTGAGTGAAAACCTCATTCCATCAGCAAGGGCATTGAAGATGAAACGTAGCTGGTCTTTCAGCATGATAATGATCCCAAACACACTGCCCGAGCAACGAAGGAGTGGCCTCCTAAGAAGCATTTCAAGGTCCTGGAGTGGCCTAGCCAGTCTCCAGATCTCAACCCCATAGAAAATCTTTGGAGCGAGTTGAAAGTGTGTGTTGCCCAGCGACAGCCGCAAAACATCACTGCCCTAGAGGAGATCTGCGTGGAGGAATGGGCCAAAATACCAGGAACAGTGTGTTGAAACCTCGAGAAGACTTCCTGAAAGCGTTTGACCTCTGTCATAGCCAACAAAGGGAAGATAACAAAGTATTGACATGAACTTTTCTTATTGACCAAATACTTATTTTGCACCATCATTTGCAAATAAATTCTTTAAAAATCAGACAATGTGATTTCCTAGATTTTTTCCCTCATTTTGTCTGTCATAGTTGAGGTGTACCTATGATGAAATTTGGAGACCTCACTCATCTTTTAAGTGGGAGAACGTGCGCAATTGGTGGCGGACTAAATACTTTTTTGCCCTGCTGTATTTGCATGAATGATTTGACCTCGTACTGAATTTGAGGTGCCATTTCAGGCTGTCTGTGTTTAAAAGGTCATGTGATGTCATCCTCAGATGGAGCAGGCGCACAGTGCCGGCGCCGCCAGCAGCACGGGCTCTCTTGAGCGGGCCTCTCTGTTCTGCGCCTCTAGCGGTCCAGCTGAGGTCCTCAACAAGAATAAGTCCTCTAGCCGCTTCTCTCTTTTCTCACCGCCATGGAACAGCAGCTCCGAGTCGGACTCCAACCCTCCGTCGCGTTCCGGCTCCAAGAAGCTGCGCAACTACAGCAGGAGGGCGGCCACGGGCCCAGCAGGAGCCCGTGGCCCCGACACGCCTGAGCCCACAGGCGGTGGCCCGCAGCAGGTGCAGTACTTTGAGCCGCTCATCTCCAAGGTAACGGACTACATCTTCGTAGGCAACCTCAACGCAGCGTACAACGGCCGCGTACTTTGCCGCAACAACATCGACAGCATCATCGACATGAGCGGGGAGCCGGGGGAGGCGAGGCCGAGCCTCAGCCTCATCCCGTGCACGTGCTCCCGTGGCGCCCGCCACAGCTGGTCCCGCCTGAAGGTGGACATTGGCGATGTGAAGCAGCGCTGCTTTGAGGACATCAACGACTGCATAGACGCCTCAGCTCAGAAGAGGAAGCGCGTCCTGGTCCACTGCCGCGACGGCTTCTCGCTGGCGCCCACCTGCGTCATCCAGTACCTGATGCTGAAACGCAACATGAGGCTGATCGCCGCCTACGAGCTGCTGCGCACCAAGTACCCTCTCAACATCCGAGAGTGCCACCAGAACCTTCTGGTCAGCCTGGAGAGGGCTCTACAACCCGGAGACGTCGACCCACAGAGCTTCAAACAAGCCATCTCCAGGAAAGTGGCCTGGACCTGACCCACTTTCCTGTTGTTCTCAGCAACATTCCTGCTCTTCTCCCGCCTCCCGTGGAGGGTGGTAAAAGCTCTGACGTCACCCATGAAAACATCGCTAGAACATTTTTCTTTGAGTCAGCGCCGTCAGAACCTCTCAGGAGATCAGTGTGTGCTTCTTCTGGTACCAGGTGGTTTCTTATCCTTGTGTGAGCGTTTCTTCTCTAAGAAATCTATTGTTTTTTATTCTGGTTAGATGTTTGTGTAGATGTTACGATCCAGTCAACAACAACCAGCCAGGCTTGGTTCTTGTGAGTCTGTTCACAAAAAAAGACTTTGAACACAGGAGTGACTAAGACCACCCTGTTTTAGTGCTGTCCTCTGTGAGGAAGAACACTTGCTTGGTTCTGATCAGCACCATTTGGACCTCTGTATTCTGAATCTCCATTTTGCACAACATGCAAACTTTTGTGTTGTTAAATTTAATATTGTTGATGCTTGTTGTTGGACTTTGACTGCGACAGAAGGAAACACGGTTCTTCTAAACCAGGGGTGTCCAATGTGCGTCCCCGTGTCCATCTTCAGCCCGCATCTTGAAAGTAATTACAGTAATCCCTCGGCATTCTTCCACTCTATCATGTTTTTTCAAAAGTATATTGAATATGGCTTTTTAGTAAAAAAAAATAAAATACATATGTAAGCAAATTTTAGTTTAGTTTTTTTTTTAAAGCTAAAGTTGAAATGCAGGGCATTCAGAAGACACATTCAAACGTTGGGATGGTATGAAGTATTCTACAGTGGTCACTAGGTGTCACTGATCTTGAGTGAGACACACAAGCGCCAGACTTGATGGGCGGAACAACAGGCTTTTATTGCAGTTATGAATGATCTCACAGCAGGCAAAATAATAAAAATGAAACTTTGAACCCCTGACGTCACTTCCTGTCCGCCCCCCACCCGGCTTCCCTGCAACCTGAACACATTTTCAGCAACACACATGAGCACGAGCCTTATATATGTTTTATGTCTTATCTTTATATTGGTTAATAGGAGTGTAAAGGTGACTATAGGGGTGTTATTTCATGTCTAGAGGACTAATGTTTAAAAAAAAAAGTATCTAGATATCTAGAAGGTGGTAAGCAGGTTTTCTATGCTATACCAAAATATTCCATTTATAAAAAAGGAATCCTGGAACCAGTTAACTGCCATAAATGAGGGATTGCTGTAGTAGTGAAGTGACATCCACATGGTTGGATATCAGTGTATAGTGAAATAGTTAGTTAGTTAGATGAGCCATTACAGGTAAACGCTGTTGCTCCCTCAGTGGAAAAAGTTGGACACCCCTGGTCTAGATGGTCAAAATGAATAAAAGTGTATCATACCTACACCCATCCAATTAGAATGTTGAGGCAAAAAGTATGAAAATGCCATTTTGGTTTCTTAGTCTTGTGATAAAACTGCTCGTTTGTCAATTTTGAAATACTTCCTGCTACCTTATGACCAAGCATATATGCAAATAATTCCTTCAACATGGCGTGAAGTGGTCAGCAACGGCTATGCTAACAACGAGTGAACAATATGGCGTCTTGATTGTGCGGTGACGTGACTTCTTTACACAATGGCTCTCTCTTGAAAATATGCTGAGTGGCGTTTTTCATTTTTGTCGTGTATAGAGTGAAAAATTTCCTGTTTTGTGGTTCGTGATGTCGGTGCACTGCTGGTAAAAGTGAAGTTCTCCTTCCTTCCTCAATGTTCTCAGGTGACTCCTCGCTGGTCCTCAACATGGCGCGCCCCTTCATGTACTAATTAAAAACGGACAATGACTTGTTCTTTTCTCCATGTTTGGTTTTGTAATCATTTTCCGTTCGTGAAAACCGAGACGTAAAAGTAACAATTAGCTCCTTTGCGTGTTATTTCTTTGCCTCCACGTGCTGCAGTTTGTCTGTCACCGGCCCCTGCCGCTGTGCCCCCACGGATAAACACGTTAAGTGCTCGATGATGACTGACTTGTTTTATTTTATTTTTATGTCTGACTATTTTTAACAACACTTAACATTGATTGTACTTCCTGCTTGTGTTGGCGTGCTACCACGGCAACAGCCTCCTTTGCTTTAACCTTATTTGCCTTAATGATTTAACTTGATGGCCTTTGTCATCATTCGGAATGTTATGCCTTCTCAATGCAGCTATTAGTTCCCTCCAGCTGTTCCCGCATAAATCTTCAATCCTTTTCTTCTTTTGGGAATAAAAAGACGTCATTAGGTACTGCATGCTGATTGGTCCATTAGATAGTCCACTTCCATACAGAGGGAGGTGATATTTTCTTGTCGGATTGGAAATGGAATAAAAAGCAAGTATGGTGTTTTTCCAACTTGTTTCCACGCTTCTTCTGCACTTATAAGGTAAGTAAACCTATTATTCTTTTTTTAAAATGTCATACACTTGCTGCTTCTGCTTCTTCTGTCATAGCGAAATTGTAGTGTAGAACATTATGTTTATTAATCTAGCCTACTAGCTAGTTTGCTCCTGTTAGTTTCTATAAATGTTAAAATGTTTTTCTTCGTGGTGGAAAGATATTTTTTTTTTTTAAACGGCATCATCATCATCCTGATGGATGTTGTATGTATTGTTTAATAGTAAAAAGTTGTGCTTTTCCCTTTGTCGTTCCGGAAGGTATTAAGTCGCGCGGTCAAATTCAATTTATAAAAAAAAATATTTGCCCACCAGGGCAATTTAAGACACCTAGGGCAGCAAGTAGACAATGTAAACACCATACAAGAGCGAGGAAGCGCGTGAATTAGTTTAATATTTGACATGCTAAAATACTGAATCCAGGAAAATAGACAGAGGAAATAAACCCACCGATTACGAAAATACTTGGGAATTCAGAGGCCTTACTCACTCACGGTGCAACAACAACAACAAAAAAACACATGGAACGCAAGTTAACGGAGCAACACAGACTGCAGGTAATGAAATACGTTTGTACACTAATACATGTAAAACAATACTATTTCATACTAATGCATAACTTGCAATATGCTGGGAAGCCCACTTGCACATTTTCCCAACACCCAGCATGCCTTGTGGGTTAAAGTATTTTAAAAAGTATTTATTTGTTGATTATTTTCGTCATTTGTTAAGAGTTTTGCTGCACAGCTTGAAGCCAAACAGCTGCCAAGATGTCAGAGTGAGTACAGTCATGAACTTCATTCTCTCATTAACTTCATTCTCCATTATAAGAAAGTAGAATAAAGTAGAGTGAATGTTATGGAGAAATTACATTTATGGTGCATTGAAATAAATGACATGTTTCCTTGGAGATGACAAGTAGATGAAGTAATAAAGTAAGTGGCAAAGTATTGAGCTTATCACTAATCACAATTGATAATCATTTCACTCATAAAAACACACTTTATTTCCTCTCGACTCTTTCAGGAAGAAAATGTCGTCCAGTCGCAAACATCACCTCAAGGTATACACTGACTACACAACGCTATACTACACTACATTGTACTGTACTACACTACTGTCCACTACACTGTACAGCTTAGTTTGATGGAGGCACACAACTATTCGGTGTTAAGGCTGATTACTATACAACACACACTGTTGTGCTTATTTTTGCTGTGTGTGTGTGTTTATTCAGAGTGTGATGCTAGCCATCGCCAAAGGTATCCTGGAGGAGGAGGCGCGGGAGCGTGAAGAGGAGCGGAGGAGGTACATGGCCCAGAGCTGCCCCCCTCTGGATCTGCCCACTGGCATGCATGAGCTACAGGTGTGTGTGTGCGCACATACACACACACACGTGTTACTTGGTGACGTTCGTGTGTGTCGTCTTGGTGGTGCAGGAGCTTTGCCGGGAGATCCACCAGAAGATTGACGTCATCGATGAGGAGCGCTACGACCTGGAGGTGAAGGTCAACAAATCTAGCAAGGAGGTACTTTTTTTTTTAAGCGTGTCATAAGTCAGTTCGTGGACATAAAATCAGTGATCATAGCAGTTACGAAGCAGCCTGCTGTCACCACAATACTGCTCACAACCACGAGGGGGCATGTCATTTATTTGAATCTACCAGCATTCACACACATATCATGTCTTAAAATTATTCACCGATGTTATCCAGTTAAATCCTTCTTTATCAAATTCAAGAATGTTGATTTAGATCTGAAATGTGCTTTTTGTGACTCACACTGAGAATGTTGTTCATCTGTTTTGGAAATGTGAATATACCCGTAAACTGTGGCAAGATGTTTGTAGATTTATTTTAGATCATATCTGCTGTGATTTTGAGCTCCTGCAAAATGTCATTTTTGGCTTTGTCAAGAATGATGCTCCAGCTGACAAAGAATATTTTTTAATTAATCTCATTGTAATTCTTGCAAAATTCTACATCCACAAATGTAAATTTGCCAAAGTGAGAACCCTTTTTATGTTTTCATGAAAGAGCTGAAGCTGTACCTCAAATCAATATCCTCTGCTAATAACAAGAAAGCTATCAAGACTATAAATCTGTGCTCCCACTTCAATATTGTTAATTCAATTAAATTTTCATTGCTCATGTCCCCGGTGTAACTTACTTTAATTATTATTATTATCTTTTTTTTAAAATGTATTTATCACTTTTCTGTTATGTTTTTATTTCTTTAATCTCGATTTCTGTATGATTTATTTTGTGTTTTTGTTATCCAATTGTTATGTGTTAACGCCCATGGTTTGATGTTTTGTTATTGTAATTGAAGAATCTGCTCAAGCTGCAAAGACACTTTTCACGTTTAGTAGCTGTCCTAATACTTTTGTCCATGTGGCATTGTAGCTGAGGGTGGAATGTGACAATGTCAAGAAGTGTCACACTGGTGTCGTTCTTGTGTCCAGATTGAAGACCTGAAGATCAAAGTTCAGGACCTGATGGGCAAGTTCAAGAAGCCCACACTGAAGAAGGTGCGCATGTCTGCAGACGCCATGTTGAAAGCTCTGCTGGGCTCCAAGCACACCGTCAACTTGGACCTGAGAGCCAACCTCAAGCAGGTCAAGAAGGAGGTCAAAGAGGAGGTGAGCACCACTTCTGTCTTCATGTGAAGCCGCCAATGTGTCTTCTAGAGCAGGGGTCCCCAACCACTGGGCCGTGGCCCTGTACCGGTCCATGGGTGGGGCCGAACCGGACCTTGGAAAGCTTTCAGGTGCATAAATAAATAAAAAATACACTTGGAAATAACTACATTAAATTGAAAGTAAATGCATATCAATTTCGGAAATAAGGGCCATTATTTTATTTTGAAAATGATGTACAGTTACAAATCCCATAGTTTTGGCATTTGTATGTTGTTTGTTGCAATCGGCAAGCTGCATTCATTTTGTGCTTTTAATTTGATGTTATTCATGTCATAGTTTGACACAATACATAATAAATAACATAAATTAGACCGCTATAATGTATGAACTCCCCCCTGGTCCGTGGGAGATTTGTGGAAACACATGCCGTTCCGTGGGTCAAAAAAGGTTGGGGACCACTGTTCTAGAGTGTTTAAAGCAACAAAAACATCTCCATCTGGTTAAACATCTCATCCATCTTGAGTATAAAAGCTGTAGGTACTCGCTATTTTATTAATGAATGATAATTTAAGATTATACATGTCTAGATGGAATGGGAGCCTTTAGCTTTAGCCTTTTTCTGGTCGTCGGGCTAGAGAAGGCGTTTCTCCAAGCCACATCTACAGTACATAATCCACACTGTTGCCTGTTGTAATTCCACAGTTTACCATCATATATTAATTTGTGCTCACCTCGCTGCAAGTTTTGAGGCCATCTTGACTGTCGAAGTTAGCGCTAACGCAGACAGCCCGCAAAAAATTCCGCAGTATAAGCCGTTACTTTTTTCCCTCATGATTCGAACCTTGCGGCTTGTACAGCAATGCTGCCAATACGTGGTCACGTTCTGGTCTCGTGATATCTCGTGTGCTTCCGATCAGCACCCTCATCATGGAGAGCGCACGGAGAGGTGTCAGGAGGTCCATTCAGTCCATTCAACTGTTGGAAAAGTGTGAGATACACTTCCCCTGTTATACAGAATTTATTTGACTTTGATGCTTGTTATGAAGCAAATTTGGAGTGACCGGACTGGAGCAGGAGGGGACAGAGAAGAAGGGGGGGGATTTGCGTGGATAAGAGGGGGACAAAAAAAAGACAGAGACAAGGACAACAGCAGCAATAACAATTGTGACAACAATAACAAAACAACAGAAACAAACAGGACTACATCAGCAAATGTCTGTGACGACTGTAAAGACCCTGACGGAAAGGACAGAATAATATCAACAACCACTATGACAATACTGCATTGAAACAGTCACATATGATAGTAGTCATGAAATGAAGAACTATGATAGTGATCACAATGACAATACTGCATTGAAACAGTCACACATAATAGTAGTCATGAAATGATGAACTATGATAGCGATCACAATGACAATACTGCATTGAAACAGTCACACATAATAGCAGTCATGAAATGATTATCTATGATAGTGAACAGAATGATAATTACTGTAATGCACATCATTGTAAAAAAAACTATAATCATACTCAGTCATACTCATACTCAAGTGAGTAATGTGGGGAAGTACGTATGTATTGTGAGTGTGCATATGTATGTGTGTACAGGTATCTTTGTATGTGTGCTAGTCCCCATATATATAAAGGTGCAAGAATGTGTGAGCGTGTAATTGTCACTGAGAATGCATGAAAGGAGAGGGGAGGCCCCTCTCCTTTCATGCATTCTCCCTCCACTGCCCAGAGAGCCCCGCCTCAAATAGCCAGGCTGAACCCCCACCGCCAGAAAGCCACCAGGCCCACAGGGACAGGCAGCACAAAGATCAGCCACCCAAGAGCCAGCCCAGAGAGCCCTCCCCCCGGGAAGACCAGCTAGGGGCCGCAGAAAGGCAATCCCAACCAAAGACAGGGCACCGGCGTGCCGAATTACAGCCAACCCCCGAGACCAGCGAGAGATCACACCCCACAAAGGCAGACGGGCACCCGGGGCCACACACCGGCAGGCCCAGAGATGCCCCCACAACCGGAAAGAAGCCCGCCCATGCGCCACGGAGCAAACCCCTGTGTACCCCCCAAAAAATAAATGACTAAAATAAATAAATAAATAAATGCACGCACACACACATACACATACACAGTGGTTGACTGCCCGACACCCGGAAGCCTCGCTACCAGACGTCCCCCGCCGGGGACCCAAGGCGCAGCGGAGCCGAGGATCCCGGGGTCCCAGACACACAACCCAAAACCCGAGGTGCCAGACCACCCACATGCCAGCGGAGCCGACGGCACACCACCCGCGCACCGGAGCCCCACCCCCGACAATCCCGCGGACAAACCGGGAGAGGCAAAGACGCACACAATGGCCCAGCAGAGCACACACCCCACGACAGAAGCAAGCACCGCACGACAGGACCCACGAGAGGAGCGACCCCCCGCTACGGCGCAGACCAGCCATCACCCCACCCAGCGCCCATCCACCAACACGCCAAGGGAGATACCCCGGAGGCAGGAAGACAACCGCCAGCCAGGATACTGAGACTAGCCAGACACCAGCAAGTAGCGGGGACCGCCTGCCAGCCCCCCGCCAGCAGTAGGCGCCCGGCACCCGCAGGATGCGGCACTCCTCCCCACCCCCACCCACCAGCCCCCCCAGGAAGGCAGCCCAGCAAAGAAGACCAGGGAGACCTATCCCGCCCTCAAGAGTCAGATCAAGGAATTAATTATTGGTGCCCATATACTGCTAGGTGCAACGCTAGGACAAGGCTCGTGTTTTCTTTTTTTTTTTTTTTCTCATTTTGTGCGCGGTGACGAGCGTTGTGGAAATTCGGCCGCCTCTTCCTACCGTTCAAGGGACGCTACAGCAAAGTTCGGGCGGTGTGACCGGGCCAGCACCCTCTCACAATGCCACGACGATTTTTCACCGCAGCGTTCAAACTCTTCGTCTGCCGGTATGCAGAAGAGTTTGGGAACCGGGCAGCAGGACGGCAGCACGGTGTGGACGAGTCAGTTATCCGGCGTTGGAGAGCGGACATCATCGGCAAGTTGACGGCAAACTTTTGTTACATGAATTCCATTGCAGATGAATTGATGGACGGCAGATTTGTCCTTTCTTCTTCTTTTTGAAATTGCTTAGTACCTTTACCCACGTTGATTTGAGACGAAAGAGTTGGCAAGCATTTATGAACTCAAACATTTTTTTTCCCCACTGTGAGCCTGAAAATGGGGGTGCGGTTAATACACGGGTGCGGTTTATACACGGTGCTTTACGGTAGACTGAAATTCTGACATTTGTTCTTTAGATTCAGCAGACATTCTCTCAATAGCTATATGATCTAAAAGGAGATTTTTGTAAAGAGCTACAGTATGTTCAGTTTCTTTCTTGATTTCCAATTGATGAGAATGGTTTTCTTTCAGTCCATTCAACTGTAATACCAAATGTGACCAGTAGATGTAGTAATGTCGAGCAAATGTCTGAAGAAGAGACACTTGCTTCTGGTATTCTGGTGTTCTACCGACCTGCGGGACAGCACACCGGGGCGGTTCGTAGAGTGTGTCCGGCCACAACGCACCTTGTTGGTTCAGGCCAAGTAACTCCACTTGCTTGCTACACTGGTTCCCCTGACCTCCGGGGCGGGACATCAGCTACTTGGAGAGCGTGTCCGACCACAGTGCACCTGTGGCTACACCTGCTCTATATTCTGGTTATGCCGACCTCTGGGGCGGCACTTCAGGTCGCTGTGTCTGACCACAGTTCCCTTTGCTGGGCCAGATTCCATGTTCCATCACAAGCTCATTCAACAAGACGTCTCGTCTTTTAAAGAGAAGGATGAAGACGGCAATGACAGTGCGACTTTTCTGGTGGGCTACTGTTTTATGTTTAATCTTTGTGTGTAATGTCTTTCTGTGTACTAAATATCCCATGTCACGACCTGGAAACGTGCGTCTTGTAGACCGGTGCGGCCTATCTATGGACGAATCTGTTTTTCTCTTTCTGTTGGTAGGGGTGGGGGAAATAGTCGATTCTTAGATGCATCACGATGCGGACATTGACGATTATTAATTGATTAATAAATGTCAATAATCGATGCTGACGAAACAAAAAAGACGGAAAGCTGAAGTGCCGCCCCGACAGTTTATAGTGGTGCACCTAAGACGCTACCAGAATGGCTGAGCATAAACTCTGACACGCACCCGCTGGATTTAAAGCGAGCGTCTGGAAGCATGTTGGCATTCGTTGGTAGTTGAAGGTAAAAATGAGCTGGACAAGAGCCAGACAATATGCAAGCTTTGTCATCCAAGCCTCAAATATTTTGGGAACACGGCAAATATGAAAAACCACCATGTTTCCACTCAAACGAGGAGGAAAAACAGCTGGCTGAAGTTGCTGCCGACCATGACTGAAGACTGGAAGCTAGTTACTCTTGTGCTACAAATGAGAGGAATAAGTGAGAGCCATTCTGGTGCGAATATGGCTGAGCTGTTCAATAATGTTGCACAGGCATGTTGATTTCTTGTGGCTCATTTACTTGTATTTTTGTATTATTTCTGAATAAGGGCAGCCTAGTTTTTTTGGTTATTCATAATATACTGAGGTCTGCAAGCATTATTCTTGTATGAGAGCTGCTGATACAGTAATCTATATTTTGCATGAAAGCTGTTTTTGACTGTGCTATACAGGAAAAATATTTTTGTCAGATTTTCTATTCTCAGGATTTTAGTTTGAATTCAGAAGTCTTTATTATTTATTTATGAATAATGGCAGATTTTTTATGTTTTTTCAGTGTATGCTGAAGCTTGTGTTAATTTTCTACATGCTGCTACTGGCAGTAAACAGTGACTAAAAATAAATTATATGTAGAAAAAATTATGCATAAAAAATGGACAAACTACTGATCACAAAAAAGGATGCATTGAGATGCATCGATAATCGTTTTATCATCGCATCGCAGGCCTCTGAATCGAATCGTGAGGTGGCCAGAGAGTCCCACCCCTAAATACCGGTACGTTCTATAGTCCGGAAAATACGGTTAATTGTATTTATGGCACAAGATGAGCAGGCTTTCTCAGTGGTGGAAGACACCGGGTTCCACCGAATGCTCTCTCACTTGGAGCACACCTACATGCTACCTGGAAGTCCTGCTAAAGCTCCATTCGACAATGTACTCTCACACCCAAAGTCTCCTGAAAAAAGGCGTCCCATCCTCTGTAAATTTCACTAGTGATATACAGTACATCCATCCATCCATTCATTCATCTTCTTCCGCTTATCCGAGGTCGGGTCGCAGGGGCAGCAGCCTAAGCAGGGAAGCCCAGACTTCACTCTTCCCAGCTACTTCGTCCAGCTCCTCCCGGCAGATCCTGAGGTGTTCCCAGGCCAGTTGAGAGACATAGTCTCTCCAACGTGTCCTGGGTCTTCCCCGAGGCCTCCTACTGGTTGGACATGCCCTGAAGGCGTCTGGGAGGCATCCTGACCAGATGCCCAACTCACCTCATCTGGCTCCTCTCAATGCGGAGAAGCAGCAGTTCTACTATAAGCTTCTCCCGGATGACAGTTCTTCTCACCTTATCTCTAAGGGAGAGACCAGCCACCCTACGAAGAAAACTCATTTCGGCCACTTGTACCCACGATTTTTGGTCACTACCCAAAGCTCATGCTCATGGTGAGGGTAGGAACCTAGATCGACTGGTAACTTGAGAGCTTTGCCTTTCGGGTCAGCTCTCTTCATCACAACGGACTGATGCAGAGTCCGCATCACTGCAGATGCCGCACCAATCCGGCTGTCGATCTTGCATTCCATCCTTCCCACCCTCGTGAACAGGACCCAAACACCCCCTCCCATGAGCTCACCACTCGTGGGAGGCGCCAAAGGAGTTGGGTGCAGAGTGAGCTGGGTGGTGGCTGAAGGCGGGAGCATTGCCGATCCGATTCTCGGTTGCAGAAGTTAGCTTTTGGCTCGTGGAATGTCACTAGAGAAGTTCCGGCGAGATATAGTCGTACTCACCTCAACGCACAGCAAGGGCTCTGTAACCAGTCTTCTTGAGAGGGGTTGGTCTAAACCCCCCGGTTCAGGGCCTGTATGTTGGAGTTTAACCTAGTGAACGAGAGGGTAGTTTCCCTTCGCCTGCGGGTGGGGGGACGGGTCCTGACTGTTGTTTGGTGCTTATGTGCCAAACAGCAGTTCGGAATACCTGCACTTTTTGGAGTTCTTAGAGGGAGAGGGCTCCCTAGGGGGATTCCCTTGTTCTGCTGGGGGACTTCAACGCTCACGTTGGCAGCGACAGTGAGACCTGGAGAGGTGTGATTTGGAGGAACGGCCCCCCTGATCTGAACCCGAGCAGTGTTTTGTTATCGGACTTCTGTGCTCGTCACAGATTGTCCATAACGAACACCATGTTCAAGCATGGGAGGAGTTCAGAGAAGCCATGGAGAACGACTTCCGGACGGCTTCGAAGACATTCTGGAACACCATCCGCTGTCTCAGTAGAGGCAAATTAAAATTAAACGGAAAATTAAATATTTGAATCGATTGATAGCCCAAATTTATCACCTTAGGAGGAAATGAGAGTTTTTAGGTCCAAAAACATTTTTTTTCCACTGCATCAAAAGTACGTGGACCAAATTGGCCCCAAGGGTAAAGAATGTTGGCAAAAATGCAAATCTTCTTGCAATAGAGGTGGATAATGAAATTTAAAAATGTATAATAATTCTCTACAGGGAAAAATTACCTATTTTTGGGGGGAGAAAAAAACAAAAATCCGCAAATTTGCAGGGCCGCAAATGCTGAATCGCATTTCTTTGTAGGAAAGTTGAAGTGTTGTGATTGCGACATGTTCACCGTTATCACGTGACACCAGCATGACCATGTGGTGTCTTGTGGTCTCTGAAGGACAAGGAGCTGCGGGACGTCGGGGACTGGCGCAAAAACATCGAGGACAAGTCAGGAATGGATGGCAGAAAGAAGATGTTTGAGACCGAGGCCTGACGAACCTCTGCCCCCGCACCCCCTAACTCGCATTTCAGCATCTCATTCATTGGACAGCTCGCATGCATGGTCTCGTGTAGCCACGGCCACCCGGCAAAGAAGGTGTCATGTTATTGTTTCAAACAAATTAAATGGGAAAAATGAGGACTTTTACTGTATAGTGAGTACGTCAACCCTGCAAGAACACTATTGCTTTTGCAGGGGCGTGAAAGCCCTACTGATTTCAAATGCCGTGAGGGTGCAGAGATCACAGGTGAGAAAACACACACACACACACATTTACTATTTAGGAAGCTGTCGCCATGGTGCTTGTCCAAACAAGCTTCCATCTTCTTTCCCGACATTCCATCATCATCATCATCAGTCTGACAAGATGATGAAGATGACAATCTCAAAGAGGGGGCTTGTTATTTATACAGGGGGTGTCAGAGTGTGTGTGTGTGTGGCCTCGCTATTGGCTTCAACGCTAATCCGCTTCCATAAAAAGGAGCTGCAGCATTCCCACTTTGCATTTAAAGCTCGCGGACGCTCGCCGGCGACGACACTCCAACCCCGACAACAACAGGTCAGTCTTTATCTTTGCTTTCTGTGTCCTTGTGTGGATTCATCTCATCTTTTATTTCTATAACCCAACTAATAATAATAATAATAACAATGGTGATGATAATAGATTTGATCAAAGAAGAAGTGATGACAGCATTTAACACAAACATCATCCCAGGCATCCGGTCCTGGTTGCCATGGTGACAGGGGCCACCGCAGCAGGACTTGAAGCCAGTCCAAACGTGTCCCCGCTTTAAAAACAAAAGTTTTGGGGTGGGGGGGAAAGAGTGCGTCCAAGATGGCGATGGGCGCCTCAGTGGGCTGGAGTTCTATTTGCAAAATGTTCTAACCTGCTAAGTGTTGGGTTACTGACCCCCACCCTGCCAGAGACAATCCCTCTCACAGATGTCCCACAGCACGCTGTCCTAAAATACATTGTGCCCCCCGTCCAACTCCTCCTCCTCGCTCCCGCTTGGGCGATGACAGCCGTTTGTTCCCGAGCCAGCCACGACGAGCTCGTCATCTTTTCTTTTAAGACGAGCCTGCCATCACTTTTTCCCCTCCATCGCGACGGAGATGTCGGCGACAGCTGCGTGCCCACCCCCTGAAATAGACGCTAAATCCGCCCAGCTCATCACTCGCGTCATTTTCAAGATGAAGAACTTGCTTCAAATGTTCCAAATGAACAATAAATAAGTTGTGACCTTTGAACGGCGGCCTCAATGATGCTATCATTGTGGGCTTTGTAGGAAGATGACTGGGACTAAATGCATTCAGAGGCATTATTTGGTTCTGATCACTTTCATAATGTCCAGTTTATCAAGCTAACTTATAAAGATTCTTCCTGCTAGCCGCTAACATATCGAACAAAGGCTAGCGTACTTAGCTACTGCTTGAAAGTGTCAAACAGCTGATAGCTCGTTTGGATCTTTTCTATTTTCTAAAAATAGTCCATATGAAATCCACCCGGCTTACAAAATCCTCCTTAGGCGTCTCAGCGTCCTGGAATAACCAAACACCGCGCCATAAGTTAGTGGAAGGCTTTAGAAAACCATGTGAAGGTTGATTAGCTCCTTAAGCTAAAAGTAGCTTTCAAAATGGAGGACATGCTGTGCTGGGCTATGCTAACTAAGCATTTCTCGTTTCATGTATTGGATTCATATCAACCCTACACTGACTTATTGTGTGTGAACACTCATCCCGATGTGTACAAATAGTTTGTCTCTTTTGCCTGCAGATAACATCTCAATCAAGAAGCCGCCATGGCCACTGAGTGAGTTTTCCTTACGTTTGCATACCTTTCTTCTTGTTTTTATTACAAACTAGATGATTTTCTCTCTCAAAATTGCGTGTGACTGCATGAGCCATGCCTCCGTCCACAGAGTAAGCAGAACGTTACATGGAATGGTTTAAATGTAAAATAATTATCCACCAATAGGGGGCGACATTGACATAGCACTTTATTCTTTGAATATTACGGGAAAATATATTTTCTCGTACATTTACGCCTTTATTCTTGAAATCTCAGGTTATTTTAATACTCCGTCGTAACAGGCATTGCCTGAGACAGCTGTGAGGGTGGGACTTATGTGACCTTTGGCCTTGGGCAAAGGTAATATTACCACATTTTTCCTCGTAAATTTACAATTTTATTCTCGTAAATGTATCACTTTATTCTCAAAAGCTCTGATTTGTTTTTTCAATGTGGCCCACATACCAACAAGAACATGTTGATGTTGGAATGGTTTGAAGCAGTTAAAAACGTGGGAGTGGTTAGTAGACAGAAAAAAATGGCGGAATTTGAAATGTTGGAATGTAAAAACAGAGAATGATTGTCGAAGTGTACAAATATGTTCAACCATTACACGAGGACTGAGGATCGAACCACCAACCGTCGAGTTGGGCGACGACCAGTCTACCCTGTACAGCGTCACAATAAAAAAATGTATTAATAAGTTGAACGATTACAGCGGGATGGAGGATCGAACCAGCAATCACTGAGCGTGCCTCTCAGCATTCACACATACTCCATTTGATTGTTATTAAAAGTTCCTGTATATTTTAGGGCAGGGTCTCCAACCACCGGGCCAGGGCCCAGTACCGGTCTGGGGGTGGGGCCGAACTGGGCCAAGGAAACCTTTCAGGTGCAATAATAAAAAAAATAAAAACGTTTGTATATAACTAAATATATTTTTAAGTAAATGCATATCAATTTTGGAAATATTGGCCATTGTTTTATTTAAAAAATAATATAGTTTGAAGTTTTTGCATGTATATGTTGTTTATTGTGAGTGTCCCACTTTGTTTGACAGTCCTTGAACGCACCATCGTACGTGCGCTAGCCTTCTCCCACTCTGCACAGATTGTCAACTATTCTGTATTTTTATTGGGGTTTTTTCACTTCATATTTGCTCCCAAATGCTGATACTCTGTGGGAATGCATAAAGGTAAAGTTTGACGACGTTATCGAGTGCTAATGTGTATATTTGTTGCACAGCTTCAAGGTAATTCATGCTAGCACACTGCCTGTTAGCACACACATCAAGCAGCTGCGCTATCATCATCTCTCTGAAAAACAAACTCCAAGCTTAAAGTTGCGGTTGGTGGGTCTGTATTCATTTTGTGTTTTTAATTTGATGTTGTTCTTGTTTTAGGTTTACACAATACATACTAAATGAGATAAATTACATCGCTATACGACCCCCACCCTCCGTGGTTGTGGACCACTGTTTTAGGAGATGCTTTATGTTTTGTTCAATAAAGTTTGTTGAGCGAGATTTTTTTTTTGTTTTGTTTAGGAAGCGACTGTCGGCCAGACGCAAGCACACTCTCAAGGTAAGCGTGACGCAGGTGACGTGTGCGTGACGCTGAGTGAGCACGTCACATTGTTTCCGTTAGAGCTGCATGCTGGTGGTGGCCAACAACCTGCTGGACGTGGAGGCCACGGAGAAGGCCGGCGAGCGGGAGAAGTTCCTGGCGGAGAAGTGTCCTCCTCTGGAGCTGCCCTACAACGGCGATGAGCTGAGGGTGAGAGCACGTGACGGTCCCGAAGGTTCTCGAGCTTTTGGTGTTCTTGATGTCTCCTCAGGAGCTCTGCAAGAAGCTTCATGAGCAGATTGACATTAGCGAGGAGGAGCGCTACAGCATCGAGTTCAAGCTCAACATGGTGCTCAGCGAGGTGATGGCTTCTTCTTTAGTAGTAGTAGTAGTAGTAGTAGTAGTTGTAGTAGTAGTACTTTATTAATCCCATAGCAGGGAAATTCACCTGTTACAGCAGCAAGCAAGATACACAAGTAAAGAATACATAGTGACTACAACATGGTTCAGGTGGTGCAGGTGTTGTAGAGCCTGACAGCGGTCGGTATGAAGGACCTGCGGAACCTCTCCTTCTTACACCGTGGGTGTAACAGTCTGCTGCTGAAGGAGCTGCTAAGGGAACCCACAGTGTCATGTAGCGGGTGAGAGGTGTTGTCCATGATGGATGTCAGCTTAGCCAACATCTTTCTCTCCCCCACTTCCTCCACGGAAGTGGAGCTTTAGCTTGGCGGCCGTCTTCCTGGCTCTTGTCCTCCTCATGGTGTCTCGTTTTCTCATGGCATCTTCTCATCTGCGTCTCATGATGTCTCAAAGTGTCTTCTCAATTTGTGTCATCATGTCTTCTCATGTTGTCTGTTCATGGTGTCTCATGTCTTCTCATGTTGTTTTCTAATCGTGTCTCATGTTTTCTGATGTTGACTTCTCATGGCATCTCATGATGTGAAGTGTCTTCTCAATTGTGTCATCATGTCTTCTCATGGTGCCTCGTGTTTTCTCATGGTGTCTCATGTTGTCTTCTAATCATGTCTGTTTTCTGATGGTGTCTTCTCATGGTGTCTCATGCTGTCTTCTAATGGTGTCTCATATTGTCTTCTCACGGTGACTTCTCATGGTGTCTCATGTTTTCACATGGTGGTCTTGTCATGGTGACTTTTCATTGTGTGTCATGTTGTCTTCTAACGGTGTCTCATAATGTCTTCTGGAGTTCAAGCTCAACATGGTGCTCAGTGAGGTGACGTCTTCGTCTTTAGCTTTGCGGCAAGACCCGCCTGCCGTCTTCATGACTCTTGTCCTCCTCTCAAGGTGCGAGACCTCAACATCAAGATCGTGGACCTGAGGGGTAAGTTCAAGCGCCCTCGCCTGAAGAAGGTGCGCATGTCTGCAGACGCCATGTTGAAAGCTCTGCTGGGCTCCAAGCACACCGTCAACATGGACCTGAGGGCCAACCTCAAGCAGGTCAAGAAGGAGGTCAAAGAGGAGGTAAGAACCGAGGAACCGGACCTGATCCACAGGCAAACGCTGACGCCCACCTGTGTGTTTGCAGGACAAGCAGCTGCGTGACGTTGGTGACTGGCGTAAGAACATTGAAGACAAGTCGGACAGGAAGAAGATGTTTGACAGTTAAAGTGTGACGGTGCCCACGCGGACGCAATTCATCCTCTGGTGTCTAAGCGCAAGAGTTTTAGCTGAGGAAAGTTGTAGATGGTTCTTTAAAAGAGTAGCCTTCAGTTTTAACATGCTAGCTAGCGTCACGTATCAAAGGCTCAAGTGCTAAAATTCTTCTGCTTGAGACACTTTTGTGAGAGCGTTACTTTTGTCTCCACGCTAATGTACATTTCCACCAAGTCCAACACATGTAACCTGTTCGCATTCATGAGGAATAAACAAACGTTTTCCTTGAAACTCAACCTAAAAGCTCCTTGTTCTCCAACGTTCTTTCTTCATCTCGTGCTCAATTGGTTTGTCTTTATTTGGTTTTTGTGTACTAATGTTGCTGTCTGTGATGTTAGCATCATGCTAAAAAAAAGAAAGGCTAGCAAGGCTATCTGGGCTAAACACATAAGTCAAACAATCAGTCAATATTTGCGTACCAAAGCCTCTTTTTTTTTAAGGCTTTTTGGTGTTTGCATTTGAACATGTAATGTCTTTGAGGTGTTCAGCTAAATGCTAACTAACGTAGCGGCTAGCTGAGCATTGAGCACAGAAATATTATGAAAAATTAAATGGAGCCATCAGCAGTGGTGGAGGAGGTACGTTACAAAACCAATGACTAACATTTGTGTTAGAATATTATATATGAATATATTTATTGTAAATATCATCTTTGCAGGTGATGACACCTGATGTAAAAGAACCAATGAGGAGGTGAGTTATTTCTCTTCAGGGATATTTATTTAACATTTACTATAACATTTAATATTCTTGTATAAATTGTTTAGTCATTTTGTTTTATTATGTTTCTTTAGAGAGAACATTCGGTTTTGAGTTTTTAATAACAAGGGCTTTTATTTTGAAGCAGCCACATAGTAGCACGTCTATAAATGGAGGTGTCACATGACTCCCACCCCCGTTGTGCGACAAATAGTCGTGAGCGTGTCGCCTTCGACACTCGTAAACGCTGCAGTGCCGCTAACGTTTATGACTCCTCTTTCACAAAGGTGTCAAAGTGACATCAATGTGACACTTCCTGTGAGCTGGAAACAGGAAGTGAGTGAAGGTGTGGCCATCACTCTCTCTTTTTCAAATTTATGTGGGACAACTAGCCGCACTTCCTCAGTTGGCCACCAGAGGTGGCTCTGTTGAAAAGGCCTCGCGTTTGTTTACGCCGAATAAACAAATGTTAGTGTTAGCGAAAGGCGACACCGCCACGCAAGATTCTGGCAATGTCGTGAAAACGCATCTGCCCATGACCCTTGACCCATCCCAGCCATTTCACCTGCCAGTGTGCTAACCCCACGTGAGCCCCACTGAGAACAACAGTGTTTGTGGTGAGAGACGTTATGCGAATCGTCACAAAGCGCGTCAAAGTGTTAGCCCTTAGCGACTATGCAGACAATCAGACCTCCTGGGGGATAAAAATATCAGCCACGAATCTGGAACGTTCCATGCCAGAGCAGCAAGAAGAAGCAATTAAGGCACGGAAAGGATATCCATTCCTCTGCTGGAACCGCGGCCGCATGTTTTTATGTCTCAAGTGTTCAACTTGGAACGCTAACAGGCCCAGACGGTCGTGGCGGGGGGGGATATTAATAGATGGCGGCAATGTGAGCTTGTTTGGGCGCTTTTAATCGTCCTCAGCGTTTATAACATAACGCTGTCGAGCACTTTGACAGCCAGTGCCATCAGATGTCGCTAGCGGGTGTTAGCGCCTAGGCGGAGGACAACCGCGGCCTGTTCAAGCTAACATGCTAAAATTCGAGGCAGCTAGAAATATTCTCTCTAATGTTTGCATTATTTACAAATGTTTTATTTCCTTTTCTTCTGGTAGATACACCACAAAATGGCCGCCGCATGACACAATCGACGCCGATTGTTAGCAGCTCACTACAACAGGTGAAAACTTGATTTGTTCAAACTACTGTCACTAAAAAGGCTGATTGTTTATAAATGACTGTAATTTGTGCAACATGGAAAACAGAAAGTAGGTTGGAGAAGTGAAAACATGAATTTGCATCCCCCTCATGCTTGTCCGGGTCTTCCTTGTGTGGTGTTGTTGGGGGCGTGGCCTTGCCCATAAAAGGCATCCTAGCTCCTCCTGGGTAGTGTTGATTTAGGAGCTGAGTTGATATCTGAGGAGCACTTTTCCATAAACAGCAGCTATCGTATTTTCTATGCGATATATAGACACACCTCAGAGCTCCTCACCACCGTCCTCTTCTTCTTTTCCTTCTTCTCCTCTTCGTTATTTCAGGTGAGCTCGCTCTTTTGTCCCCCTCCCCCTCTTCTACCTCATGCATACCACCTGTGGACTGATGGATGCTTCTTGTCTTTTCATCATCTTCATTCCATTCATGTGTCTCATGGTTTCTCATGGGGTCTGGTGGTGTGTCATGTTGTCCTCATAGTGTCTTGTCATGTTGCATCATGGTGTCTCATGTGGTCTCACGGCATCCGAGGTTGTCTCTTGGTATCTTCTCACGGTGTCTGAAATTGTCTTCTCATGTCTCCCGTTGTCTCATTTGTGTCTTCTCATGTTGCATCTTGGTGTGTTCTTATGGTGTCTCATGTGGTCTCACAGCATTCGAGGTTGCCTCATGGTTTCTCATGGTGTCTCAAGTTGTCTTCTCATGCTGTCTCCCGATGTGCGTCTTCTCATGTTGCATTATGGTGTCTTCTCATGGTGACGTCTCATGTGGTCTCACGTTGTCTTTTCATTGTGTCTCATATTGTTTTCTAATGGTGTCTCATGTTGTCTCGTGGTTTCCCATGTTGCCTTCTCTTGGTGTCTTCCAATGTCTCATCGTGTCTTCTCATGTTGCATCATCGCGTCTTCCCATGGTGTCTTATATTGTCTCATTGCGTCACATGTTGTCTTCTAATGGTGTCTTCTCATGGTGTCTTATGTTGCCGTCTCATGGTGTCTTCTCATGTTGCATCATGGTGTCTTCTCATGGTGTCTAATATTGTCTCATTGTGTCATGTTGTCTTATGTCTCTAATAGTGTGTCATGTTTTCTCATGGTGTCTTGTCTTCACAGTGTCTCATGGTGTTTCATGTTGTCTTCTAATGGTGTCTCATGTTTTCTCACGGTGTTTCTCATGGTGTCTCATCTCGTCTTCTGATGTGGTCTCACGGTGTCTTTTCATTGTGTCTCATATTGTTTTCTAATGGTGTCTCATGGTATCTTATCACGGCGTCTCACATTGTCATATGTTGTCCTCTCATGGCATCTCATGGTATCTTCTCACAGTGACTTCTCATTGTGCCTCATGTAGGCAAATAAATAATAAATCAAATCAATGGAAGCTGATACAAATCTTTGTTGTGATTTGTGCGATGCTTGCAAGGTTCTTGTAGTTTTGCTCCATCTGTCTTCTCCCCTGAGACATCATGGTGATATTTTTAGGAATAGTCTTGTCCTCCCTTGCAGGAGTTTGGGAAGTGTTGATTCGCGGGAGATATTCCCTTCCTGGCATCCGTGAGGAGATTAGAGCAGGCGACAT